>NC_057800.1:123479196-123480404 GCF_018294505.1 Triticum aestivum | reverse complement strand
CGGGGAGGGAGGAGGAGGTGGGGGAGGAGGGGGAGGAGGAGGGAGGGATCGACCTTGGGGTGGAGGAGGAGGACGGCGATGACAGCGGCGGCGAGGGCGACAACGGAGGCGACAGAGACGATCGATGAGAGTGTGAGGGGGAGATTGAGAGGACGTGCATGGGCTGGTTTGGATAAGGGCTTTTAGTGGTAACGCTGGTCCGTAAAAAGCAATGTTGCTAAAAAAAGTAGTAGTAGCGCTTTCTTCCAATGAGCGCTACTAGTATCCCTAGCATACCCTGAAACGGTTTGTCAGTCTTAGTAGTAGTGCGTTTTACAGCTTCAGCGCTACTGCTATGCTCATATTAGCAGCGCTTGTACAGCCCAAGCACTACTGCTAAGTGGAAAAATATCTGGTGCACCAGAGCTTGGTGCACCGAACTCACATTGTGCTTTTAAAATGTTCAAAAAATTCTGCAGAAAAATTAGTATGCTCACACAACATCAATGTAGATTGTCACGAAATTTCAAGTCAAAATTCAAAACATAACTCAAAAACAAAAATGTCAAATTCAACACTGAATAGTGTACATAACATAACTTGGGCTTTAGATTTAGCCCATTATCACATTGATGTCAAATTTGTCATTTCTATATCTCAAAAAATATTTTGAATTTGTATACAAATTTTTGTGACACCATACATTGATGTTGCGTTAACGTGCTAGAATTTTTTCAGATTTAAAAAAATATTCTATAGCATCCGGTGCACCGGTAGCAATACAAGTGCGGGTGCACCGGATACATTCCCAGTAGCAGCGACGCTTCGTCTGTAAAAGCGCTACTAGTAAGCTCCTATATATAAGCATTTCCCTAGTAGTGTACATACCCTTGTAGATTGCTAAGCGGAAGCGTTTATCAATGTGGTTGATGTAGTCATACACCTTCACGATCCATCTCGATCAAGTACTGAACGTACGGCACCTCCGCGTTCAACACAGGTTCAGCTCGATGACGTCCTCGCCTTCTCGATCTAGCAAGAGAGGCAAAGTAGTAGATGAGTTCCGACAGCACGACAACGTGGTAACAGTGATGGTGAAACTATCTGCAGGGCTTCACCAAGCACAACGGACGTGGATGGAGGAGGAACTAGAACTAGAGGGAGAGGCGGCGCCGCACACGGCTTGGATCGTGGTGTGTGTTTTCCCTCTCCCTCCTCATATATATATA
>NC_057800.1:123465358-123478892 GCF_018294505.1 Triticum aestivum | reverse complement strand
CCCCAAGGGTGGGCGGCGCCTGCCCTGCCCCCCCCCCCCCTTTTCTTCCTGGCGCTTGCGGGGGGAGGCGAGATGGGAGGCGCCCCCTTTCTTTCTCTGCATGTGGAAGATAAGGAAAGAGGGGGCTCTCCCTTCCTCCCCTAGGGTCGCCTACCATGAGGTGGGGGCGCGTCAGCCCCATGTGGGCTAGGGTGCTTTCCCTCGTTGGCCCTTTTGGCCCAATATGCTCTCGTGGCCTCCTGGAACCCCTTTCAGTGATCCGATAAATACCCGGTGCAATCTGAAACCTTTTCGGAGACCAAATAGTATCATCCTATATATCAATCTTACCCCTGGACCATTCCGGAGCTCCTCGCCATGTTCGTGATCTTATCCGATACTCCGAATAACATTCGGTCACCAGTTCACATAACTCATATAATACTATATCGTCAACGAACGTTAAGCGTGCGGACCCTATAGGTTCGAGAATTATGTAGACATGACCGAGATGCTTATCCGGTCAATAACCAATAGCGGGACCTGGATTCCCATATTAGTTCCTACATATTCTACAAAGATCTTTATCGGTCAAACCTTTATGACAACATGTGTAATTCCCTTTGTCTGTCGTATGTTACTTTCCCGAGATTTGATCGTCGGTATCTCTATACCTAGTTCAATCTCGTCACCGACGAGTCTCTTTACTCGTTCTGTAATACATCACATTGCAACTAACTCCTTAGTCACTTTGCTTGCAAACCTCTTGTGATGTGTATTAATGAGAGGGCCCAGGGATACCTCTCTGTCATGCGGAGTGACAAATCCTAATTTCGATTCACGCCAACTCAACAAACACCTTCGGAGATACCTGTAGAGCACCTTTATGATCACCCAGTTACGTTATGATGTTTGATAGCACACAAGGTATTCCTTCGATACCCGGGAGTTGTATGATCTCATGGTCGAAGGAATATGTATTTGACATTAAGAAAGCAGTAGCAATAAACTGAACGATCATATGCTATGCTAACGAATGACTCTTGTTCATCACATCATTCTTCTAATGATGTGATTTCGTTATCAGGTGACAACACATGTCTATGGTTAGGAAACCTTAACCATCTTTTGATCAACGATCTAGTCTAGTAGAGGCTCACTAGCGACACGGTATTGATTTATGTATTTAAGTTTCTGGACAATACAACTCTAGTGTGAATAATAAACCTTTATCATGATCAAGGAAATATAACAATAACCACTTTATTATTGCCTCTAGGCCATATTTCCAACAAAATAATACTAGGCTCCTCTTCTAGTCTTAGTCCCAACAGCACCGCAAAAGCCTCCATCATTGGTGCGTCAAGCACATGAAGCGACTCGTCACATCTCTTAAAATTGCTCCACACGCGCCTGCACCTGAGAAGTGAGTGAAAACCTCCTCATTCCGTGCACATGCGACATTATCAATGAGATAACTAACCCCACATGGGGCATCTTCATACTTAGCATAGATGGGCCTCAATTTATAATCAACTGCCTTATCCTTGCCACAACTAAAGATTGGGTCACTTGTTGCACTTTTTTTAACATTATTTTTGCAATTTCTCTTGTAATAAAACAAACCATCAAACAATCTTTGCAACTTTTGTAGTGATTTCTTACTAGCTTCATTCAATTAATTCCTTCTGCTCCTCATTGAGTTTGACGCCCTTACTTATCGAAAAGTCTACGATAAATTCCATACGCTTGTGTGTTATCAAGTACAGACCCATTAGTTTGTGTAATGTTCTGTAGAAGATATGACAACCAATTATCTCCAAAGATACTTTTTTCCTTTCCGTCACCAACACGTTTTATAATTCCAAGCTTCAAATCATCATGTCCTTAAGATAATGATTGTCGCACGGTAGACGTTCTCAGACCCAACACAGCATGTGAGATAGAGCTTTCTAGGAAATACACAACCTTCAAGTTGTGCACACTTAAGTACATTGTTGTAGTTAGGACCCGCCAAGTCTCGTTCAAGCAATTGCAAATTGAACAACTCAATGTCAGTAATCCCTAATCATCCATCCTGTTTTGGCTTTGTCATGTTCTCCCATGACAGCCATGATATTTTCCGTTCACCTTTATTAACCCCTCACCCCATCAGAATTTCCACAGTAAGGAGTATGTTGGCTTAGACCTCGAGGTAACTTAAAACACACGATCGAGTATGTATGAACTTCCCGAGATACTGATTTGGTGAGAATTTCTTTCCCGATGGCAGACAGTGCTCGCTCCAACCATCATCTCACTCTTGCCCAGACTCTGTATTTGCGATACTTAAATCTACCATTATTTGATCACCCAAAAGGATGGAGGGAACCCAAGGTATCTTTTAGTTAAAGAATCATTGGCCACATTCATAATTGTTTTCATATGATCACGAAACGGTGCTAGAGCAACCCTTCCAAAAAAGACTGAATAACTATCTAAATTAACTCACTATCTCAAGGCTTGGTAGTAGTCTCTCTAAGGATCGGTTTGATGTAAGCAGCTACCTCCTCACTTATGAAAAAAATGTCATCTGCAAAGAGCAAATGATTCACATGGGGCCTAGCTGCAACCTGGATTCCCGCAAACTCAAGGGAAAAATAAATTTACGTACATTTTTTAAATTCATGAACATTTTCTAAAATTTACCCATATTTTCTAAAATTAAGAACTTTTTAATCTGTGAACATTTTTTATAGCCAGAATAATTTAACTTTTTGTACGCTTTCAAAATTTATGAACATTTTTTATGATTCATAAACATTTTTAAATTCCGTTTTTTCGAAATTCATGATTATTTTATGATTTGATAGAATCTTTTGAAATTTTGTAACATATCTTAAAGTTCATCATCATTTTTTGGTTCTGTGAATATTTTTTAAAACTCCCAAACATATTTTGTAATGCTGAATTTTTTTTAATTTATAAGAACAAATAATACATAAACATTTTAAATTTTTCATAATTTTTCTCAAAACTTCTAAAACATTTTTAGTTCACACACATTTTGTGTTGGTGCCAAACGTGAAGTGTTAGATGGGGAGTGGCTGATTTAGGCAACACGATAAGGGTGCATAGCTCGCTTATAGGACGTGAGTGCTATATCTCGCATCCAGCGAGACCTACGGTTCTCTCTCTAACAGGGTCTCCAATACTTGTGCAGGCCCATTCGCGCAGAACGGAAAAAAAAGAGGAGTAAAAAAAAAGCGAGTAGGGGATTAGAACCCTGGTCACCTGGTTGAGGGAGAGCACGGCTAGCCACTCGGTTTCGCTGGGATTTGTGACAGAGTTGTAGCACGGGTATAATTAGTCGAAACATGCTGGGTTTTGCACCGTTCCTTCTCCGTTTTTTTTTCTGTTTTTTTTGTTTTGTTCTGGTTTTCATTCGATTTTTTCTTTACTTTTGTTCGTTTTATCTTTGGTTTTATTTATTTATGTATTTATTTTTTCGTTTTATTTAGTTTCTTATCTTTTTTTCTTCTCGGTTTTCTCATTTTCTTCCGTGTTGTTTGTTTGTTTTCCTATTTCTGTTCTTTTTTTCTACATTTCTTCATTTTTGTTCCTTTTTCATCTCTTTATTTGGTTTCCATTTTTTTCCGTTTCCTTTTGTTTCTTTCTGTTTTATCTTCTCCGCTTTAGTATTTTCGTTTTCGTATTTTTCCTATATTTGTTTCTTTGGTTTTATTTTTCATTCTTTTGGTTTATTTTGTTTCTTTTTCAGTTTTCGTTTTTTTGGTTTTCATTGTTTTTTGTTTTCATTCTACCTTTTCGCATATGTCAATATTTTTTTCTAATACAAGGTTAAAAAATTTGTAATACAAGTTTAACATTTTTAATACATGGTCAACATTTTTATTATACACATTTTAAATTGTTGATCATTATTTTTTAAATATTATATGAAAATTTTTCTATGCGCATTTAACACTTTTTCAAATGCTTGACTAATATTAATATTTTTTGAACTCATAGTCAACATTTTTTTCTATATACATTTTAAATGTTCAGAAGCTTGATTAACATTTTTCAAACACGTGTTCGACATTTTCAAATGTTTGATTAATACTTTTTATATACATTATAAAAAATCAAAAAATTAATAGTTGGTGAACATGTTTCTATATGAGGTTAACAAATTTCAAATGCTTGATCAACATTTTTAAAATATGTTTAAAAAATTTAAATACATGATCAAAAAATTTGTATATACATTTTTTAAATCATTATATACAAATTTCAAAGGCGGGCTCGCGTTAAGCTAAAAGGAAGGAAACTATCGCTGAATGGTGTACAGTAGTTCGGCCGGCCCAATTTGGAGCACAGTTAAACGAAAAAAGGGAATGGTAAAATGGGAGAAACAGTGATCAATCTCCCGTCTGCTGGGAGAGGCTGGCAACGATAGCCACTGCGCCCATGTTTTGCATTCGATAAGTTGTTGGTGCAATGTGCACCTAAGGCAAACTATGCCGGTTTTCCATGTTTTTCATGCTTTTTCTCTTTTTTTTTCTTTTGTTCTTTGACAGGTTTTTCTTCATTTTTTGATTGATTTCTTTTTTCTTCTCCATTTTCCGTTAGATTTTCATTCTTAATTTCATTTTTTTCATTTTCTTTTTTCCTTTGGTTTCTTTTGTTTCTTTTTTTCGGTTTTCATTTTTTTGGTTTTTCTTTGTCTTTTCGTTTTCATTCTACATTCTTATATACATGATCAACTTTTTTTCCAATACTTCTTCAACATTGTTGGAATACTTGTTCAACATTTTCTCAAATACCTGTTCAATATTTTTATATACATGATTAACATTTTTTCAAATACTTTTCCAATATTTTTTCAATTACTTGTTCAACAGTTTTCAAATACATTCAACGTTTTACAAAAACTTGTTCAACATTTTTTATATACATAATCAATATTTTTCAAGTAGTTGTTCAACATTTTTCAAATACTTATTTAACATTTTTATATGCATGATCAACATTTTTTCAAATAGTTGTTCTACATTTTTCAAATACTTGTCAACACTTTCTGAATACTTGTTTAACATTTTTTAAATATTTTTTGAAGAATTTTTTTGTAGTATATATATTTAGAATATTTTAAAGAAAAAAGGTACAAAAATAAAAGCAAAAAAAAGAAAACATAAATTTTTTTTAGGATCAACGCGCTTTATTCAATATTCAATGTTCAAGGGGATACAAAGATGTTCTGGTGGTGAAACCAGCCGTACATGACAGACTGTAAGGATGTTGCCATCTTTGCTAATCTATGGGGTTCCCCATTGTTCTCGCGTTGTTCATGACTAAAAGAGCACGATTGAAACAATCCCGCCCGCACCTGGATTCCCTTCAAAATAGTTCTGTAAGGACGAAGGTGAGTTCATACTTGAAGCTCCTTCACGACTCTCAGACAGTCGGATGCGACACTTAAGTTATTAACATGAAAAAACATAAATAAAACAGGAAAATAGTCTGTGGTCTCCCGCGCTCATGGGCCGGCCCACCTCGCTCGCCCCTTCAGGGAGTCCGAAGCCAGACTCGCTGAAGGCGATATATAGACATGTGCCTAATTGCAAGCTGTAGGCAGCCATCGCTTGAAGATAGCTAGTAGTGGACCAGCTCAAGTTTCTCGCCACATTCATTCGTTTGGTACGGTCGTTCATTGTTCTTTTTTTTCTTTTATAACCTTTACTTATATGAAATGAAAAATATCGTATTTACTTCAAAAAAGTTAAAATCGAGAATTTCAAAGATGTTAACATAGTGTAAATATTTTGTTAGCATAACTTAAAAAATGTTAATAGTTTTTGAAACAATGTTTGTGAAAAAAATGTTCATGCGTTTCGTAAACATGTACATGAACTACTTCTAAAAAAGTTCATATAATGCAAAAAATATGCATAAAAATGTTTTGGACACATAAGAAAAATGAATGATGCATTTGAAAAAAGAAGACATCAAAACAATGGGTATAGAGAAATACGTTCAAAAAATGTTAAACATGTACAAATTTTTTTGGATGTATACAATGTGTACAGAAACAATAGACATCAAACATATATTTGAAAAATGTTAAACGTATATTAAAAATATTTTTGACATACACGAAAAATGTACAATGTGCAAGAAAAATGTAGGGATGTATTGAAAGTGAAAAGGTAAAAAAACAAAGAAAACCTAGAAAAAACCCGATGAACACCAGCAAAGAAACGGAAAAGAAAAGCAACAAACAGAAGAAAAACAAAGAAAACCGAAAACAAGAAAGAGAAACCAATTTTAACGAATTAAATAAAAAATAATGAAAACTTGTGAGAAAACAAAGTAAACTGAAGTATAACAAAGAAAAAAAAAAGATTATAGAAAACCGGTGAAGAAATAGAAAATCAAAGAAAAAGCAGAAGAGAACGAAAATAAAGAAAGAAAAGAACAAGAGAGCAACTAATCAAGGAATACCCCTTGTGGTTGCCCCGCAAGGATCACTTTGGTGGGCTAGGAGTGCGCCACTTGGCGCGCTCTCAGCCGCCGGCACATGTAGCATGCTCAGCCCTTCCTTAGGATCTTGTTTTATTTTTCTGTACGCGTTCACAGGTTTTAGATTGTTTTTTCAGGTTTTCACTTTTCGCCCGGTTTTGCCTAGTTTTTTGAGGAAAAAAATTGAACTTTGTTTTGCGCAAAAACGCACTTTTTTGTATTCCATGGGATGTGCAAATTTTCTTTCCATAAAGGCACAGATTTTCTTCTGCGACTCTCAGAATGAAACAACGTGTTTTCGTGGCACAAATTTGTTTCCACAAGGTTCCTCCCAAAAAGGATAAAAAAATGTGTTTTTTTTCTTCAGTGAGAAATACAAATTTGCTTCTCGTGGACACACAGATTTGCTTCAGCGAGATGGACAGTAGTTTCTCGAAAGGAAAAAAGTGAAAAAGTGTGCTTCCTGCTCGGTTTTCTTTCTTGTTGTTTTTTAGTGAAAAGAAAAAATTCATCGAAACCTGTTAACATGGGATCTAATTTTGAAGATCTCAATGTGAGAAATCCAATTGTGAAAACGGTTCAGGACTTGGACGCACGTTTTAAGATATTTTTTTTAATAATAAATCTAAAAAAAAGAGAAACTCCCAGATTGCGACAAGTGGCGCACATACAATGTGCCACTTGTCAATCCATGAGAAGGCGGGAGAGACCTTTGCAAATGGTACCCCTTAATTAGTGATCTCAAAAGAACAATCAAACAGACAATCACACAACTGAGAATACTGGACCGACCCATATGCGTGGGCGCTATAAGCAAGATATAGCTCCCACGGCGTGATAGTGGGGTGCGCGTTACATGAGTTCCTAACCGGCGTCCGATCGCAGAAATGGTACTCGCACAGATTCAAAAAGAAACCACTAATTCAAAAAAAAGTTTATTGATTTTGAAAAAAGTTCACGAATTTTTAGAAAAAATTCATGAATTTGGAAAAAAATGCGAGTTTGAAAAAATTCATTGATTTTGAAAAAAAATCATCAAATTTGAAAGAAGTTCGTGCGCTTTTATTTTTTTCTAAAAGTGAAGAAAAAGTAAAAATATTAAATAAAGAAACAGATAGATAAAGAATAAACCAAACAAAACCAGTCAAAAAAACAAATTGAAAAAGAAAAAAACCGGCTGGGGGATGGAAGATTCCTTTGGGCCGGCCCTAGATCGAATAGGAAATGCTGCGTGTTACACGCTATAGGAGCTCTACTCTTATTATATTTTGATGAGGGGTGAAACCAGGTTTTAGTGCTCACAATTCACATCTAGTGGGATACAAAACATCATGGGGTTCCAACCACCAGAGATGTGGGCCCTAATCTAGGGAATGAGAAAACTTGGCTAGTATATCGGCTTCATAATTCGGAGCCCTACTTTCATAAATAAATTTACAAGTGAATCCTACTGCTCGGGCCTTAATCTCTGTAATGATAGGTCCATGTAAACCACTCGTTCCATATTACGTATTATTGTACCGAAGACAGTCAATTTGTGACATCTGTCCACTATTTCTGTTGTGCTTACACAGTTTACCACCCCGGCAATTAGAAACAAAGCATCACATCTTGGTAGTTCTGTAGTCTGAGCAGCGTCATGCCTTGTTTGCAGAGCAGGACATCTTTACCCCGTGTCCCTGTCAATGTTATAGCTGCGAGAATTTAACTGTTGCAGATTGAGGTGATGTACCTTTATCATGAGTTTCTACTGTAGCGGCGTCATCTATATTGGATTTGATGTAGATCCTCAACTAATCGAACAGTTTTGAATCCAAACGAATACACGTATGTAAATGAGTTGAGCTTAGCCAAGTCAGAGCATCTCTAGCAGACCCCTTATATCGCGCCGAACTGTAAAATAACCGCCGGTTTACACTTTTGCGTGAAAAAAGTGGCCGAACAGATAACGTATCACACTGCGGTCTTTAAAAATTTGGTAGGGCGCGGCAAATTCTTCACCTCAACCTTTAGAAACACGGGATGTGAGACCGACCCGAGGGTGACCCCTATCGCTAGCGAGATTTGACGGGAGGGACATTTCCGCGGGGCAGTTCCCGCTCTCCCTTCGCTCCGCCGTTATTGATCTTCCGTCGCCCGCTTTGGACCACCTTCCACGGCTCTGTAGAGTTGAAACACAGGGTTTAGGGTTTTGCGTGGGATGGTTGACATCCAGCCTCACGTCTCAATATATAGATGATCACAATTACAATTACATACGTATACAAATACGTGTACAAGGACAATATACTAGACCCTACTTTACATGCCCCCTCAATCTGAACTACATACAAGATTCAGATTGGTTCTAAAGCTGTCTAGCATCTGTCTAGTAGCAGGTTTAGTAAATACATCCGCTAACTGATCATCTATAGAAATAAACCTGACTTCCAGTTCACAAGCAGCTACTCGTTCTCTCACAAAATGGAAATCAATCTCAATGTGTTTAGTCCGAGCATGAAACACTGGATTCGCCGTCAGATAAGTTGCCCCTAAGTTATCACACCACAATATAGGAGTGCGCTGCTATGGGACTCCAAGTTCTGTGAGAACTGAGTCTATCCAAATGGCTTCAGCCGCGCCATTTGCCAATGTCTTATACTCTGCCTCGATGCTTGACCTCGAGACTGTGGGTTGCTTCTTCGAGATCAAAGATACAAGATTGGGTCCAACAAATATAGCAAAACCACCAGTAGAGCGCCTATCATCAACACAGCATGCCCAGTCTGCATCGGTGAATATACTCACTCTAGTAAATCTGGACTTACGAATCCGCAGACCCATGTCTAGCGTACCTTTGACATATCTTAGAATACGCTTGACTGCTTCCCAATGATCCTCCGTTGGCTGAGACAGGAACTGACACACGAGTGAGGGTCAAATACTGAAGTGCTCCAACCACACTGCGATACCGAAAGGGGTCATCTCTACCCAGTAGTGCACCACTATGACGTGAGAGACTCTCGGATGTAGCAAGCGGAGTGGAAGTGGCCTTGCAGTTCTCCATGTTGACGCGATGAAGAAGGTCCAAAGCATACTTTTTCTGCGTCAAGGTCATGCCCCGTGAATGAAAGGACGCTTCCAAACCAAGAAAGTACTCAAGGCGAACCAAATCTTTGATGGGAAAGCTAGCAGACAACGACTGCACAAGACGATCCACCACGGCGGGGGTAGAGCCAGCAATCACAATATCATCAACGTACACCAGCATGTATATCTATATAGCACCCTGAGAGAAGATGAATAGAGATGCATCTGATCGGGAGACAACAAAACTGAGCTGTGAAAGGCGCTGACTCAAACGAGCATACCAGGCACGGGGCGACTGCTTGAGACCATAAATAGACCGCTGAAGTTTGCAGACATGAGAGGGTTACGTGGCATCCTCGAACCCGGGTGGCTGCTGCATATACACATCTTCGGCCAAGAACCCATGTAAAAAGGCATTGCTCACATCAATCTGTCGAGGCTCCAACCACGAGACACAACAAGAGACAGAACCAAGCGAACTGTGGCAGGCTTCACCACCGGGCTAAATGTATCTCCATAGTCAACCCCATGCTGTTGAGTGAAACCGCGAGCAACAAGATGAGCTTTGTGCTTATCAACAGACCCATCCGGACGATACTTGGTTTTGAAAATCCATTTGCAGCTCACAATATTAACACCAGGTGGCCGAGGCACCAACACCCGGGTGTTAGTTTGACGGAGAGCAGCAAACTCCTCGGACATGGCGGCACGCCAGGCAGGTTCACCCAGAGCATCACGATGGGAAACTGGCACGGAGAAGAAGGCACGGCGGCGAGAGTCATACCGAACCGGGCCATCAGTGTAAGACTTCTCCTTGCGCGTATGATCACGATGGCGTGTAATCATAGCATGCGCCGGAGCTGCACCGCCGGTAGGAGAAGACGGCGGCGACGAGGGCTCGGCCGAGGGTGTCGCGACTGAGGAGACCTCAGCAAGAGGTGACATGGGCCGAGAGACGACGGTGGGCTGGACCAGCCCAGGCGAAGGGGGCGGCCCGGGCGAGGGTGGCGACCTAGACACGACGGGCGAGGGTGGCGACCCAGCCGCATCCGCGGTCGCGCCATCTGGCAAGGCAGTCGCGCCTGCCTCGGGCGGCGGGATATGCACGTCGTGAGCATGCATGTCGGGCTCATCAGGAGGCGACGGAGCAGCAACATGTACCTGAGGGGAACTCAAAGCAATAGCACCTGCAGAGGACAAGTTAGGTGACAAATAGGACAAGTCATATTTACGCACATGGACATCCGAAACCGGTTCATCAGAGGGAAAAGTGAGGGTGTGTTCAAGAGAAGCAGGATCAACCGAGACGCCGGGTTGGGAGTAAGGAAACACAGTCTCGTCGAAAACAACATCACGAGAGATGTATATCCGACCGGAGGTACGGTCAAGACACTTATGGCCCTTGTGCAAAGGACTATAGCCAAGGAAGACACACATATTGGAACGAAACTCAAGCTTGTGAGCATTGTACTTGCGGAGACTAGGCCAACAAGCACACCCAAAAATCCGAAGGAAGGAGTAGTTGGGCTGAACATGAAACAGACGAAACAGAGGTGTGTCCTTGTTGAGAATCGGAGTGGGCATACAGTTGATGAGGTAACATGCCGTAAGAAAAGCCTCATCCCAAAACCGAAATGGAAGAGAGGAGTGCGCAAGCAAGGCAAGGCCGGTCTTGACCAAATGTCAGTGTTTGTGCTCAGCAATACCGTTCTGCTGAGAGGTATGTGGACATGACACTCGGTGAGAGATGCCCATGCGTTGAAAGTAGTGATGGAGTTTGTGGTATTCACCACCCCAGTCAGACTAAACAGCCTTGATGTTATAATCCAGAAGGCGTTCGACATGAGCCTGAAAGTTGTAGAAAACTTGCTCAATATCAGACTTGTGTTTGTTGGGGATCGTAGCAGAAATTTAAAGTTTTCTACGCATCACCAAGATCAATCTATGGAGTAATCTAGCAACGAGGGGAAGGAGAGTGCATCTATATACCCTTGTAGATCGCTAAGCGGAAGCGTTCAAGTGAACGGGGTTTATGGAGTCGTACTCGTCGTGATCCAAATCACCGATGATCCTAGCGCCGAACGGACGGCACCTCCGCGTTCAACACACGTACGGTTGGGAGACGTATCCTCCTTCTTGATCCAGCAAGGTGAGAGGAGAAGTAGAGGGAAAACTACGACAGCACGATGGCGTGGTGGTGATGGAGCTCGTGGTTCTCTGGCAGGGCTTCGCCAAGCACTACGGAGGAGGATGAGGTGTTGGAGGAGGAAGAGGGCTGCGCCAGGGGAAGGGTGCGGCTGCCCTCTCTCTCCCTCACTATATATAGGGGGAAGGGAGGAGGGGGGGTGCCCTAGGGTTCCCTAGGGGAGGGGCGGCGGCCACAGGGGAAACCCTAGATGGGTTTGGGCGCCGCCACCCCTTAGGAAACTTGCCCCCCAAGCCGGGAGGGGCGGCTGCCCTAGGGGTGGCGCCCCCACCTCTCCTGGTTACGTGAGATGGGGTGGGAGGGGCGCTCAGCCCCTCAATGGGCTGATGTGCCCTCTCCCCTTGGCCCATAAGGCCCCCAACGCTTGTCGGGGCCCCCGAAACCCCTTTCGGACACGGTGGTCATCACCTGGTACCTCCAGAACAATTCCGGACTCCAATACCCTTCGTCCAATATACCGATCTTCACCTTCGGACCATTCCGGAGCTCCTCGTCATGTCTGGGATCTCATCCGGGACTCCAATAACCTTCGGTAACCACATACTATTTCCCATAACAACTCTAGCGTCACCGAACCTTAAGTGTGTAGACCCTACGGGTTCGGGAACCATGCAGACATGACCGAGACAACTCTCCGGCCAATAACCAACAGCGGGATCTGGATACCCATGTTGGCTCCCACATGTTCCACGATGATCTCATCGGATGAACCATGATGTCGAGGATTCAATCAATCCCGTATTCAATTCCCTTTGTCCAGCGGTATTGTACTTTCCCTAGATTCGATCATCGGTATCCCGATACCTTGTTCAATCTCGTTACCGGCAAGTCTCTTTACTCGTTCCGTAACACATCATCCCGTGATCAACTCCTTGGTCACATTGTGCACATTATGATGATGTCCTACCGAGTGGGCCCAGAGATACCTCTCCGTTTACACGGAGTGACAAATCCCAGTCTTGATTCGTGCCAACCCAACAGACACTTTCGGAGATACCTGTAGTGTACCTTTATAGCCACCCAGTTACGTTGTGACGTTTGGCACACCCAAAGCACTCCTACGGTATCCGGGAGTTGCACAATCTCATGGTCTAAGGAAATGATACTTGACATTAGAAAAGCTTTAGCAAACGAACTACACGATCTTGTGCTACGCTTAGGATTGGGTCTTGTCCATCACATCATTCTCCCTATGATGTGATCCCGTTATCAACGACATCCAATGTCCATGGTCAGGAAACCGTAACCATCTGATCAACGAGCTAGTTAACTAGAGGCTTACTAGGGACATAGTGTTGTCTATGTATCCACACATGTATCTGAGTTTCCTATCAATACAATTCTAGCATGGATAATAAATGATTATCATGAACAATGAAATACAATAATAATAACTAATTTATTATTGCCTCTAGGGCATATTTCCAACAGTGTTTAAGCAAATAAATCCAGGTGAAGCGCGTGTAGTCATCAATAAAACTAACATAATACTTGTACCCTACCGACGAAGCAAGAGCATGACCCCAAACATCTGAATGTATTAATTCAAGAGGTACAATAGTGATATGAAATGAAGTAGAATAAGGTAGTTGATGACTCTTAGCATGCTGACAGACATCACAAACTAATGATGAATTATTTGAACTAGAGCACGGAAGTTCATGACTTCGAACAATTGAAGTGACCACATTATTTGTAGGATGACCAAGACGTTGATGCCATTGCGACGATGAAACTCAAACACCGGAGGAGGCACGGTGAGACGATGAAGATGAC
>NC_057800.1:123434267-123465141 GCF_018294505.1 Triticum aestivum | reverse complement strand
CGTGAAGGATGACGCGCCTAGTTGCTTTGTCCTTAACAAGGAAAAAACGACGATGAAATTCAACAAACACGTCATTATCACAAAGAAGACGATAAACAGAGAGAAGATGTTGGCTGATGTGTGGAACATGAAGGATGTTACACAGTTTAAGAGATGAACCGGGTAAATGAGAATGACCAATGTGTGAAATAGACAAACATTCACCATTGGCCACATGAACCTGATCCTAGCCGTCATAGCGCTCGTGAACCTGGAGGCGCTCAAGATCATTAGTCAAGTGATCCATAGCCCCGGTATCCAGCACCCAAGGAAAGTCGACGGTGTTGGTGGAGGCCAAGTTGGCGGAGCGGGAGTTGTGATCCTAATCATAGCGCTTGCGGCAGTCGTCGACTTCATGGCCCCAGTTCTTGCAAATTTGGCATCGGGGACGCCAGCGGTTGTGACGCCCACGTCCTCTGCCGTTGTTGCCGGCGTTGCCACTCCACCTTGTCGGTCATTGCCGACATAACCAGCGTTGCGGTCTCGGCCGCCGGTGTTGCCGCCATTACCGCCCTGGTAGCTCTGCCCTGGCTGGCCATGTCCATCAGCCGGGCGCCCCCCCCCCCCTTGGGAGGGATAGGGATCGGAGTAGGGCGCGCGTCCGCCCGCGCTGTACGAACCCGCACGGGTCACGGCGTTCGTGGAGGGAGACCACCCCTCCACCGCACTCTGTTGTGCCTGCAGCGCCTTGAAGGACAAAACCAATGAGTAAAAACTGGAGAAGGGCATGGGTGCGTTACTCACATCCAAGGAGGCGGTGATGGAGTTGTAGGCAGAGCCAGGGCCGGTGAGGATGTGATTGATAAGCTCATCATCGCGGATCGGAGAGCCAGCGGTGGCCATAGTGTCGGCCAGGGCCTTCATCTTGTGCATGTATTCTGCGGCGGACAAATCATCCTTCCTCAGTGACTGAAGTTTCCGCCGGATGTGATGGACATTGGCGCGGCTCTGGGCGCCGAACATGGCAGCAACGACTGTCCACACTGCATGCGCCGACTCGCAGCCAATGAATTGGCATGCAATATCCTCACACCATGGAGGTGAGAAGAAGCCCCTTGATGCGCTAGTCTTGAACCCACCATTAGTGGTACTCCGGGTTGGCGACGGTAGTGGCAGCATCGCCGGTGCCGACAACGAGTGTTTTGGCTGATGCCGCCTTGGTGCCATCAAGGTGTCCGTGAAGGTTGGCACCGGCAAGAACGGTGCTGGTGATGCCCCCCCAGAGCATGAAGTTGTGGCAACCGAGGCAGACGGAGATCATCGGGACGGTGCAGCAAGGATCGTGGCGACGGGGGAAGAGACGAAGGCGCCGACAGTTTGGCCGACGGACATAGCGGAGGATGACATCGCAGCGGTTGCGCGGATGGAGCAGCGCAGTGGCAGCGGAGCAAGACGCGGCAGCAGCGCGGAAGATGGCATGCAAGGCAGTAGCGGGTGGATAGCATGCGCGACAGCAGCGATCGGAAGTGCGGCGGCTACATGGAGAGAGGATCGGGCGGCGGCGGCCCGACCTGGCTGATACCAAGTTGAAACACAGGGTTTAGGGTTTTGCTTGGGATGGTTGACATCCAGCCTCACGTCTTAATATATAGATGATCACAATTACAATTACATATGTATACAAATACGTGTACAAGGACAATATACTAGACCCTACTTTACATGTAGTAATGCCATGGACGCCTCCCAGCCGTCGTCCCTCACCTTGGAAGTCATGGACGAGCTAACTCCTCAAGCAGATCTCGTCGCGTGATGTGTCGTGCCCGTCGCCGTTCAAGTCTCCACCACCCATCCCGGCAAGCGCTGGGGAAACATCATTGTCCAGAGCTGCGCTCCTGCAAGCACTGTCGGGAAGGCACACCCGCCCGCCGCTGCCTCCGCCGCGAATCCGGTGCAGGCCGTCCCCACCCCGCTGGTGAAGATGCGCAAGGTGGCGGGGGTGAAACGCAAGAAGGCGGCCACAAAATGTAATACGAGCACCACGCGACCACCTCCTTCGATCGCCACCCCAAGAGCTTCCCCTAGGACGCCCGCCGTCGCCGCCACTCTCGAGGTGTTCGGTGAAATGGGCGCAAGGTATGGAAATTTGATTTTCTTTTAGTTGTTTTAACTTTTCGCCATTGCGATTGTTCGTGACTTGTGGAGCGAAGTTGTAGTGCCGATTTGCATGATGCGACTGCCAAGTTTGTGCATGTGTTGGACAACAACGCCGTCGACATTGATCAAGCCTTGATCGGTGATTACAACTACAATGAGATGGATGGTGGTGTGCACGGTCACGGTGAGGAAGAAGATGAGGTGGAGGTGATTGGGGAGGGGGTGTTCGACCAAGCGCAAGCAAAAGTGCGCGTGAGATCGAAGAACTACGCACAATTGGAAGATCAAGTCTTGATCAAGGCTTGGGAATCCGCGTCTCTTGATGCGTGCACTAGCACTGAACAAACCGCTAAGCAATATTGGCAAAGGATAGACGATCAGTTCTTCCGAATGATGGCAAATTATCCCTCAAGGACGCCACGCCTATAGGTCACTCCAAGGTCGTTGGGATGTCATCAAGCTGATTTGCAGCCGTTGGAGTGGTTATGTGACGCCCCAAGACCGGAGCTTCAGTTGCCTTCCATAGGTTCCGGGTTTCTCCGCGTGTTTCATTTTTGCTTGCTCCTTTTATTTTTGCATTGCATCATGTCATCATGTCATAAATCTTTTGCATCTCACTTAAATAAATTGCATAGATCATTGATCTATTTAAATCAAGGGAACTCACATGGTGGTTTCTCTTTAAAACATACCCTCCCAATATCTAGGGGGCTATTATAAAGTATTCCATTAATTTGGAATTATCTGCAACCCACTTGCATGTTAAATCTTTGACCTTTCCTTCTTCCGATTTTCGACTCTCAAACTTTGTCGATAATTCTTTTACCTTTTCCGGAGCTCTACCAAAATTCCCAACATTTTTGGACCTATCGAATACCCGCTTCCTTCTCACACTCATTTGAATTAAATTCAAATGAGTTTGAATTCAAACTTCACATGTGTGCTCTCTTCTATTTTTGGAAGATGCACATTTTTGTGAGCTCAAGAAAATTACCCTCTTGCCCAAATTCTTTCTCCAACCCTTTCTTTCTCCCATTTTTTTCTGTGCTATTTACTGTTTTGGTAAATAAAAGAGGAGTGGGAGTTTAGAGAAAGAGGCCCAGCTGGCCACTTGGGTCTCCCAACCAGGCCGGTCCATTTGCTCCTGGAGGCCCACACCCCTCTTAACCCTAGCCTCCTCCCGATCCTCTCGCTCTCTCCCTCGATGCCCCCTCCAGCGCCGCCAGGGGCCCCGATCCCCATCTCTCCCTCGCTCGACCTCCTCCTCCTTCTCTCTCTCTCTCTCTCTCGTGCCGATCCCCATCCTCTCGCAGTCTCTCTCTCCCTCCTCTCGCAGCCTCTCGCGCGCCTCCCGCTGCAGCACAAGACGTCGCCCATCGCCGGCGCCTCCTCCTCGCAAAGTCCCCGTCGCTGAGCGCTCGAGGAGAGGAGCTCCTCGAGCACCCGCGCCTGCAGCCATTGTCCTTTGCGCCCGCAGACGTCGCCCGTCATCAGCGCCCCAAGTCTGCATCGCCGAGTCCCTCATCCTGCTAGAGCTGCTCCTCCTGCCGCCCAAGTACCTCCCCGCCTCTGGCCATGGTGCCCACACCAGGACCGCCCTCCACCGTCGGCTCTATCTCCGGCGAGCGCCGCACCGTCTCCCTGCCTCGTTTGCAGTGCCGGCGTCAACAATAGTAGTGGACTGGAGCCCCTACCTAGCTCCACCACGTCGCCGACCTCCTGCTGTGGCCTCCTCCTCGCTTCAAGTCCATGCTGTCAAGCCTCACGTCGCCGCCCTGCTACATTGTTCACCGGAGATCGCCAGATCCGGTCGCGTTGGGTCGGATCCTCTCGTCCCTGCCTTGCTGCTGCCCACCAGAGGCCTTCCGTCTCACGTTTGTTTTGGATCAGCAAGGATGAGACACCAAGAACCGTACCCGGACCGTCAAGCACCTTCTCCGAGGATTTTGCCAAGTACCATGACATGAACGACCCTCGAACGCGTCAAGTACCACTACCGTCAAGTACCTCTTCGCAAGACCAAGTTCCTCTACGTTATGTGTATGACTACCGACGCCGAAGACCCATGAACCAATGACTTCAAGTTCAACTATTGTCGCAAGAACGAGACCGGCGGGTCCGAAGACCCCAAGTACCATGACAACCCCGAAGGGATTCGAGTTCGTCAAGTTCACCTTCGAAACGTGTACCACTACCGACGACTAAGACCCTGGATTCGACAAGTTCCTCACGGTGACCCTGAACATCTAAGGGACATGCACGACTTCGAACCGTGTACCACGTCGAACATGTACGACTACACGACGAACCGCCAAGACCCTGAACGACTACCGCCTCCGAAGTCCGTGAGTACTACTACTTCCACAACGCGTCGTGTACGACTACCGTCGTGAGAACGCCTACTTCCTCTACTTGCACCGAACCCGAACCTGAACCCGAACCGTCCCGCTTGCACGCTTCGAAGGTATAACCCTGAGACGACCGCCCGTGAACGAATGCATGTGTGATGTATGAGATGCTCGTGCTTGCTTCGTGCTCAAATTGTCGGTGCACGTTGCCCCTCTTTTTCCTTGTCACCATCGTCGACTCATGGGACACCCGGTATCCGGGAGTGCCCCACCATCTTTTGCACGCATCCGCACACTTCGCCTTTGCATCAGTATCTCAATCAAATTACCGGAACTGGAATGTTGCCATGGTAACATTTCCATTTCGCCGCTGTGGCACCCCTTTTTCCTTCCGCCATGGCGACAAATGCTTCATAATGCTCATGTCAACATTGCCTTAAAACTTGCATAAACTTGCATATGTCATTCGCATCATGATAATAACATTTAAATGTTTAAAATTGTTGTTGCACCAAATTGCTAATGCATATGGGGATTTACCGGAATTGTTGGTCGTAGTTTCCGGCCTCATTTAAACTTGGCTAGATAGGTAGTTTGACTTTGCTCCACCTCTTTCCATGTTTAACAACATTTAATATTGTTGGGTACATAAACAAGATTGAACTAAATAAGTCATGTGGTGTTTCGTCAATATGCAACTCCGTTGCATATTGAGCTCCACTTAACTTGTAGTATTGCTTGTGCACTTTGCCAGGTCATGCCTCATTAAACCGTACATGCATCATACTTGATTGTGCATCATGCCATGATTATGTGATGGTTGTCTACTATGTTGTTTGATTCTTTCCGGGTTGCTTCTCGCGTTAACTTCGGTTTCGTTCCGGAGTTGTGAGGATCCGTTCGACTACGTCCGTTTGTCTTCTTCATGGACTCGTTCTTCTTCTTTGCGGGATCTCAGGCAAGATGACCATACCCTCGAAATCACTTCTATCTTTGCTTGCTAGTTGCTTGCTCTTTTGCTATGCTTATGCTGCGATACCTACCACTTGCTTATCATGCCTCCCATATTGTTAAACCAAGCCTCTAACCCACCTTGTCCTAGCAAACCGTTGTTTGGCTATGTTACCGCTTTGCTCAGCCCCTCTTATAGCGTTGCTAGTTGCAGGTGAAGATTGGAGTTTGTTCCATGTTGGAACATGGATATTTTGTTGGGATATCACAATATCTCTTATTTAATTAATGCATCTATATACTTGGTAAAGGGTGGAAGGCCTGGCCTTATGCCTGGTGTTTTGTTCCACTCTTGCCGCCCTAGTTTCCATCATATCGGTGTTATGTTCCCGGATTTTGCATTCCTTACACGGTTGGGTTATAATGGGAACCCCTTGACAGTTTGCCTTGAATAAAACTCCTCCAGCAAGGCCCAACATATGTTTTACCATTCGCCACCTAGCCTTTTCTTTCCCTTGGGTTCTGCAGACTCAAGGTTCATCTTTATTTTAACCCCCCCGGGCCAGTGCTTCTCTAAGTGTTGGTCCAACTGAGCGATGTCCGGAGCTACCAGGGGCAACTCTGGGCTGGCCCACCCGACGTCTTGCTCATCCGGTGTGTCCTGAGAACGAGATATGTGCAGCTCCTATCGGGATTTGTCGGCACATCTGGGTGGCTTTGCTGGTCTTGTTTTACCATTGTCGAAATGTCTTGTAACCAGGATGCCAAGTCTGATCGGATTGTCTTGGGAGAAGGAATATCCTTCGTTGACCGTGAGAGCTTGTGATGGGCTATGTTGGGACACTCCTGCAGGGATTTGAACTTTCGAAAGCCGTGCCCGCGGTTATGGGCAGATGGGAATTTGTTAATGTCCGGTTGTAGAAAACCCGAAACTTAACTTAATTAAAATGCATCAACCGCGTGTGTCGCCGTGATGGTCTCTTCTCGGCGGAGTCCGGGAAGTGAACACGATGTTGGAGTTATGCTTGACGTAGGTTGTTCTAGGATCACTTCTTGATCATAGTTTTATCGACCATGCCTTGCCCTCTCTTCTCGCTCTCATTTGCGTATGTTTAGCCACCAAATATGCTAGTCGATTGCTGCAGCTCCACATCATACCTTTTTACCCTACCTATAAGCTTAAATAGTCTTGATCGCGAGGGTGCGAGATTGCTGAGACCCCGTGACTCACAGATACTTCCAAAACCAGTTTGTAGGTGCCGATGATATCGTGCATGTGACGCGACCGAGCTCAAGGAGGAGCTCGATGAAGATCTTGTTCTTTGTGTTGTTTCGTTTCTAGTTGATCAGTAGTGGAGCCCAGTTGGGACGATTGGGGATCTGTGTAGCATTTGGGGTAGTCTTCTTTTATTTTGGTTCCGTAGTCGGACCTTGAGTGTATTTGGATGAATGTAATGCTTTATTCATGTAATTGTGTGAAGTGGCGATTGTAAGCCAACTATGTATCTCTTTCCCTTATGTATTACATGGGTTGTGTGAAGATTACCTCACTTGTGACATTGCTTTCAATGCGGTTATGCCTCTAAGTCGTGCTTCGACACGTGGGAGATATAGCCGCATCGAGGGCGTCACAAGTTGGTATCAGAACCTTCCCCGACCTTAGGAGCCCCTCTGCTTGATCGAATCGTTGGCGTTGTTGAGTCTAGAAAAATGATTTGAGTCTTATAGGATTATATATATCAGAGAGTAGGATTCTTTTTACGCCTCAGTCCCTTCATCGCTCTGGTGAGGCATCCTGACGTAGAGTTTTGACTCTTCTCTTCTCAAAATTTCACTAATTTTTTTAGGATCACGCGGGTATCTTGGAATCGTTTCGATGGTTTTGTGACGAGAACATTGTTCTTGGTGCCTCCTGACATTTAGGGGTTGTGGCAGTGTCCCGGGGAGTTGAGCTCCGAGGTGTTGTCGTTATAATTTTATCGTTGCAGTTCTGGAATACCTGAGTTTCGCCGACATCGAAAATCTCTTTTATGCAGTTGTTGGTGAGATAACCTCGACGCCACCCAGTACTGGGGCGGGAGTTCGGGAGTATTGCCATAACTCGTATAACAGATACTTTTCAAAGGTTGAGGTAAACAATTTCCGAAGGTTTCTTGGTTATGTGTTGAAGGATGGATACAGCTGGATGTAGGATTTGTTAGTTTTGGGTGAGATATTATGCTTCCCCTGTATCCCCAACACCTGATTGCAAAACTGGAAAGTTTCGGGAGTTTATAAGTGGGAATTCAAGTAGATCCTAGGATATCTTTCCAACAGATGTATGATATGAAATTGGGGTTCGACGTCTAGTGGTCCGCCTATCCACGGTTGGTTTTACAGTGGTCTCGTTGTGTGTTAGAGAGTCCTTGGCTATGCTGACTCGGGGATGCTTCGTATGTCATGTGCACTGCCTTGTATATGATGGTGCTGTACGATCAAGCCCATGTAGGCCCCACCACGAAAACTTTGGACGAAATCTCTATCATATGTTTGTTCCGGCTTTTCTGCAAGCCAATCCTTTGTTTTGTTTTGAGTTGTGGTATTCGAGTTGCTTCGAAGTCAAATGTTGATTCCATACCTTCCCTAAGTGATGTTCTCATATTCCTATGTGAATACTAACCCTTCTTGTTCATCGGGTTTGTCTTGTCAATCCTTTTCCAACCGGTGCGCTTCTCTTTGAGATGATCCCATCATTCTCCCCATCCACAAGACCAACTCTAAGCTTTCTCAATGTTGTTTGTTTCATCCATCCCAAGTTTCCTTTATTTTCCCACCCTCCCACCCTTTTCTTCAAGGATTCGGATTTCTTAATCAACTATCATGTTATTGATGAGAAGTCTTTCCATTCTTTTCAGTCAATGTTCTTACCCGACGGTTCTCATGAAGATGCTCTACAAGTCCATTATTCTTCGTTCTCTTTCTTCTCCGGTGGATTCAATTCAAGCTTTGGTGTTGATCATATCTGTTTCCTTGTTTCAAATGTTTTCTCATGCCGGTGCACCTCTTTATCATTCACCTTCTCGCTATTCATTTGTTCGGGAGTGCTAAAGATATCTCAGAAGGTTCGTCTTGTCATTCAAGATCCGTTCAACTTATTTCAATGTTGTTATCTCATTCAAGCCGTTTAATTCAACCGGCGCAATCTCTCTTCTAAATCATTTCAGCGGTGTTTCCCCTAACCCACAGGTCTTTTTCCAGGATCTTACCTGACTCTTCTTATTTTCCCGGAGCTACCCTCAAATTCTTTCAAAGTTTGACGTAAGAATGAGTTATCATCAGTAAATGTCTTTCTCCAAGATCTGTCAAATTCTTTTCATCGTTGACTCAACCTCTTTGCTTTTGATTCTTCCGGAGTGTCTAAATAATTCATGGTGGTGTTTCTCGTCGTAATTCTCAGATTTTGAAGACCGAAGAAGTGTTTCATCTAAATCTTGGTCTGTTCTCTTGAAGATTCATGGCTCTAGCTTGTTTGCCATCCTCTCATAAGTGTTTTGGTTATGAGAATTCTTTTCACCCATCCGGAGCAATTCAGGATTCTTTTCAGTTTGTTATCCGGAGTCCATCAGTTCAGGTTTATTCATTCTCAGCTTTTAGTTGTCATTCTCCAATCTTACCGGTGCATCGTTCAAGTGATCTATAATCAGTTTGTGATCCTTTCGTTCTCATGTATCTAGATTGTCTCAAGTATCGTCATTCATTTCACAATTCTTACCCGGTGATTCATCCCTTTACTTCGCTCTTTTTCAATTCTTACGGTGGTTCGTTCAAGTTTTCACTTCCTTTATTTTTGTATCAATTCATCCGTTATGTCATCCTACCGGTGGATCATCGAAGACATTCTCAAGTTGCGCTATATCTATTCTAATCCTTTCTTCGAGAATAAGTACTATGCAAAATCCGTTTGCTCGTCATAAATTTAGTTGGTGAAGGATAAGCGTAATATAATTCTTATTCTTGATTCACCCAAGTGATTAATTCCTTATTCCGGAGGTTCATTAAAATTCTTGATCTCAATTATTCATCTTTTATTTTACTGGAGTTCCAAGCTCTCTCAACTATATCGTCGTGAAGATCCATCTAATCATTGCAAGAATTCAACTGGTGTTTTCAACTTCTCCTTCATTCTGTTTTGATCATCCTTTTGTTACTGGAGTTCTGCATGAAGGTTCTACATGTTGGTTCATCAAGGATTTAATTCCTTCTTGAAGTTTTCATCAAGATTCTTAAGGAGCTCAGTCATTCTTCATCTTGCAATCCGGAGTGCAATTCTTTCTACCGTATCATTGGAGGTGGTATTATGTCATTCTTGATAATTTGAGCTCATGTTTCATGATTCACTTGTTGTTAAAATGAGGTATTTTAAATCCATCAACCTCTTCTTTGGAGTTATCTTGGGTTATTTTTCACCTTAAGCTTTCCCTAAGGATTGTCGCTATTTATGGTGCTTATAAATGACCCAAGTTCTTCATCTATTCCCCCGGCGATATAAGTTTCTCGTCTTCTTGTTCATGTCAATCCAATCTATCGTTTCCGTTAGTGGCAGAATTTCACCTCTTGATTTTGAGATGTTGTTCATAAGCCCATTACAAGTTTATTCGTTTCGTTGTTGGTTCACCAACAACTCCGCTTGACCCTTCTCCTAAATATGCTTTTTCAAGCTCATTTGAGGTAGAAGATGTTGTGATTCCATTCTTTTATTTCTTCCGGAGGCATTGTGTTGTTGCTCTCTCATTTCATCATCTCGAATGGTGACGATCATGTTCTTTTCGTGCTTATCGTTTTAACCGGAGTGTTGTGCCCTCTTTCAAGTTCTTCCCATTCTCTCAAGTTGTGTCTCTTTTCTCAACCAGAGTGATGTCTGAAATCGTCCTTACCCCTTGTGCCATTCTTTCAATAGTTTCGGAGGCAGTGTGTTGTTGATTTCATCAAGTATCTTCTCATCTTATCAAGTTCTTATTCAATTCCTTTTCTTTTCAGTCGGAGTGCTGTCCAAATTATATCATTCTTTTTCCTTCTCTATCTTGTTTTAACCGGAGTGTAATTTCTATCATTCCTCTTCTAACCGGAGTCTCATCCAAGTGCTTTCATTTGGCAAAGTTTATATTCTTTACCTTCTATGTCCAACCGGAGTGTTGTCGTAATTGATCCTTATCGTTCCTTGTACTTCTCGTCTCTACCGGAGTGCTTGCATGTACTTCTTGCCCATTGCAACCCTTTTTCGTATGTCTTTCAACATACAAGGTTCTAGTAATGTTCCTTGTTCCTCTTTTCTAACGGGTGTTTTCAACTTTGTTCATCTCTGTTGTATCCTTTCTTTCAAGTTGTTCAACCTCTCAAGGTTCTTTGGTTTCACTCGTTTGTCAAAGAAGCAACTTAGTTTTACCTCTTATCTTCCTCTTCCGTTTTCTCTCCGGTGTCATTCTAGATCTCGGGACAAGATCCTCTCGTAGTGGTGGAGTGTTGTGACGCCCCAAGACCGGAGCTTCAGTTGCCTTCCATAGGTTCCGGGTTTCTCCGTGTGTTTCATTTTTGCTTGCTCCTTTTATTTTTGCATTGCATCATGTCATCATGTCATAAATCTTTTGCATCTCACTTAAATAAATTGCATAGATCGTTGATCTATTTAAATAGAGGGAACCCACATGGTGGTTTCTCTTTAAAACATACCCTCCCAATATCTAGGGAGCTATTATAAAGTATTCCATTAATTTGGAATTATCCGCAACCCACTTGCATGTTAAATCTTTGACCTTTCCTTCTTCCGATTTTCGACTCTCAAACTTTGTCGATAATTCTTTTACCTTTTCCGGAGCTCTGCCAAAATTCCCAACATTTTTGGACCTATCGAATACCCACTTCCTTCTCACATGTGTGCTCTTTTCTATTTTTGGAAGATGCACATTTTTGTGAGCTCAAGAAAATTACCCTCTTGCCCAAATTCTTTCTCCAACCCTTTCTTTCTCCCATTTTTTCTGTGCTATTTACTGTTTTGGTAAATAAAAGAGGAGTGGGAGTTTAGAGAAAGAGGCCCAGCTGGCCACTTGGGTCTCCCAACCAGGCCAGTCCATTTGCTCCTGGAGGCCCACACCCCTCTTAACCCTAGCCTCCTCCTGATCCCCTCGCTCTCTCCCTCGATGCCCCCTCCAGCGCCGCCAGGGGCCCCGATCCCCATCTCTCCCTCGCTCGACCTCCTCCTTCTCTCTCTCTCTCTCGTGCCGATCCCCATCCTCTCGCAGTCTCTCTCTCTCCCTCCTCTCGCAGCCTCCCGTGCGCCTCCCGCTGCAGCACAAGACGTCGCCCGTCACCGGCGCCTCCTCCTCGCAAAGTCCCCGTCGCCGAGCGCTCGAGGAGAGGAGCTCCTCGAGCACCCGCGCCTGCATCCGTCGTCCTCTGCACCCGTAGACGTCGCTCGTCGCCGGTGCCCCAAGTCCGTGTCGCCGAGTCCCTCGTCCTGCCGGAGCTGCTCCTCCCGCCGCCCAAGTACCTCCCCGCCTCCGGCCATGGTGCCCGCGCCAGGACCGCCCTCCACCGCCGGCTCTATCTCCGGCGAGCGCCGCGCCGTCTCCCTGCCTCGTCTGCGGTGCCGGCGTCAACAATAGCAGTGGACCGGAGCCCCTACCTAGCTCCACCACGTCGCCGACCTCCTGCCGTGGCCTCCTCCTCGCTTCAAGTCCATGCTGTCAAGCCTCACGTCGCCGCCCTGCTACGTTCTTCACCGGAGATCGCCAGATCCGGTCGCGTTGGGTCGGATCCTCCCGTCCCTGCCTTGCTGCTGCCCACCAGAGGCCTTCCGTCTCGCGTTTGTTTTGGATCAGCAAGGATGAGACACCAAGAACCGTACCCGGACCGTCAAGCACCTTCTCCGAGGATTTTGCCAAATACCATGACATGAACTACCTTCGAACGCGTCAAGTACCACTACCATCAAGTACCTCTTCGCAAGACCAAGTTCCTCTACGTTATGTGTACGACTACCGACGCCGAAGACCCATAAACCAATAACTTCAAGTTCAACTATTGTCGCAAGAACGAGACCGGCGGGTCCGAAGACCCCAAGTACCACGGCAACCTCGAAGGGATTCGAGTTCGTCAAGTTCACCTTCGAAACGTGTACCACTACCGACGACTGAGACCCTGGATTCGACAAGTTCCTCACGGTGACCCTGAACATCTACGGGACATGCACGACTTCGAACCATGTATCACGTCGAACATGTACGACTACACGACGAACCGCCAAGACCCTGAACGACTACCACCGCCGAAGTCCGCAAGTACTACTACTTCCACAACGCGTCGTGTACGACTACCGTCGTGAGAACGCCTACTTCCTCTACTTGCACCGAACCCGAACCGAACCCGAACCGTCCCGCTTGCACGCTTCCAAGGTATAACCCTGAGACGTACGACTACCGTCGTGAGAACGCCTACTTCCTCTACTTGCACCGAACTCGAACCGAACCCGAACCGTTCCGCTTGCACGCTTCCAAGGTATAACCCTGAGACGACCACCCGTGAACGAATGCATGTGTGATGTATGAGATGCTCGTGCTTGCTTCGTGCTCGAATTGTCGGTGCACGTTGCCCCTCTTTTTCCTTGTCACCATCGTCGACTCATGGCACACCCGGTATCCGGGAGTGCCCCACCATCTTTTGCATGCATCCTCACACTTCGCCTTTGCATCAATATCTCAATCGAATTACCGGAACCGGAATGTTGCCATGGTAACATTTCCATTTCGCCGCCGTGGCACCCCTTTTTCCTTCCGCCATGGCGACAAATGCTTCATAATGCTCATGTCAACATTGCCTTAAAATTTTCATAAACTTGCATATGTCATTCGCATCATGATAATAACATTTAAATGTTTAAAATTGTTGTTGCACCAAATTCCTAATGCATATGGGATTTACCGGAATTGTTGTTCGTTGTTTCCGGCCTCATTTAAACTTGACTAGATAGGTAGTTTGACTTTGCTCCACATCTTGCCATGTTTAGCAACATTTAATATTGTTTGGTACATAAACAAGATTGAACTAAATAAGTCATGTGGTGTTTCGTCAATATGCAACTCCATTGCATATTGAGCTCCACTTAACTTGTAGTATTGCTTATGCACTTTGCCAGGTCATGCCTCATTAAACCGGACATGCATCATACTTGATTGTGCATCATGCCATGATTATGTGATGGTTGTTTACTATGTTGTTTGCTTCTTTCCGAGTTGCTTCTCGCGTTAACTTCGGTTTCGTTCCGGAGTTGTGAGGATCCGTTCGACTACGTTCGTTTGTCTTCTTCATAGACTCTTTCTTCTTCTTTGCGGGATCTCAGGCAAGATGACCATACCCTCGAAATCACTTCTATCTTTGCTTGCTAGTTGCTCGCTCTTTTGCTATGCTTATGCTACGATACCTACCACTTGCTTATCATGTCTCCCATATTGTTAAACCAAGCCTCTAACCCACCTTGTCCTAGCAAACCGTTGTTTGGCTATGTTACCGCTTTGCTCAGCCCCTCTTATAGCGTTGCTAGTTGCAGGTGAAGATTGGAGTTTGTTCCATGTTGGAACATGGATATTTTGTTGGGATATCACAATATCTCTTATTTAATTAATGCATCTATATACTTGGTAAAGGGTGGAAGGCTCGGCCTTATGCCTGGTGTTTTGTTCCACTCTTGCCGCCCTAGTTTCCGTCATATCGGTGTTATGTTCCCGGATTTTGCGTTCCTTACACGGTTGGGTTATAATGGGAACCCCTTGACAGTTCGCCTTGAATAAAACTCCTCCAACAAGGCCCAACATTGTTTTTTCCATTCGCCACCTAGCCTTTTCTTTCCCTTGGGTTCTGCAGACTCAAGGGTCATCTTTATTTTAACCCCCCCCGGGACAGTGCTTTTCTAAGTGTTGGTCCAACTGAGCGATGTCCGGAGCTACCAGGGGCAACTCTGGGCTGGCCCACCCGACGTCTTGCTCATCCGGTGTGCCCTGAGAACGAGATATGTGCAGCTCCTATCGGGATTTGTCGGCACATCTGGGTGGCTTTGATGGTCTTGTTTTATCATTGTCGAAATGTCTTGTAACCAGGATGTCGAGTCTGATCGGATTGTCTTGGGAGAAGGAATATCCTTCGTTGACCGTGAGAGCTTGTGATGGGCTAAGTTGGGACACCCCTGCAGGGATTTGAACTTTCGAAAGTCGTGCCCGCGGTTATGGGCAAATGGGAATTTGTTAATGTCCGGTTGTAGAAAACCTGAAGTTGATCTTAATTAAAATACATCAACCACGTGTGTAACCGTGATGGTCTCTTCTCGATGGAGTCCTGGAAGTGAACACGGTGTTGGAGTTATGCTTGATGTAGGTTGTTCTAGGATCACTTCTTGATCATAGTTTTATCGACCGTGCCTTGCCCTCTCTTCTCGCTCTTATTTGCGTATGTTTAGCCACCAAATATGCTAGTCGCTTGCTGCAGCTCCACCTCATACCTTTTTACCCTACCTATAAGCTTAAATAGTCTTGATCGCGAGGGTGCGAGATTGCTGAGACCCCATGACTCACATATACTTCTAAAACCAGTTTGCAGGTGCCGATGATATCGTGTAGGTGACGCAACCGAGCTCAAGGAGGAGCTCGATGAAGATCTCATTCTTTGTGTTGTTTCGTTTCCAGTTGATCAGTAGTGGAGCCTAGTTGGGACGATCGGGGATCTGTGTAGCATTTGGGGTAGTCTTCTTTTATTTTGGTTCCGTAGTCGGACCTTGAGTGTATTTGGATGAATGTAATACTTTATTCATATAATTGTGTAAAGTGGCGATTGTAAGCCAACTATGTATCTCTTTCCCTTATGTATTACATGGGTTGTGTGAAGATTACCTCACTTGCGACATTGATTTCAATGCGGTTATGCCTCTAAGTCGTGCTTCGACACGTGAGAGATATAGCCGCATCGAGGGCGCTACAGGTTACTTGGAGCAAGTCCTCAATGCACCTCCAAATGATACCGTTTAAGCCGATAATGTGAGTTTGTTTTCACATCCCAAGTAGTGCAAATGATTATGTGAGTGGTTGCATGTGACATACTTTGACATTGTTTTCATTTTGTAGGACAAAATTTCGCAAGAAAGGCACAAGGATGCGGAAGCTTCCAATGGCAAGTCATTTACACTAGAACATTGTTGGAAATTGCTTCAAAATAGCGAGAAGTGAAAGCTGATTGACAAAGAATCCCCACCGAAGAGAGGTTCACTCACCAAGATGAATGATGATGATGAAGATGATGATGGCCCAAGAACAAGCCCGATGGAAACAAGAAGGCCAAGGACAAGATCAAGAGAGAAGTGGAGGCATCAAGCTTGCAGGACAAGATAGATGCCATGGTGCAATCAAATAAGTTGATGGTGGCCAAGACATTGGAGGCAAAGAAGGAGTTGGCCGACAAGAAGGCACAAAAAAAGCAAGAAAAGTGGCAATTACTCAAGGAAGAGGGGTTGCGCAAGGCCGCCATTGAGTAGAGAAGAGCCCTTGCAGAGGAGAACAAGTCCTTGTCCAAGCTTCTTCAAGAGGAGAAAAAGATCATGATGATGAACTGTAATGACATGGATGACATCACAAAGAATGGCATGATATCGCAAAGAGGGAGATCTTGGAGAGAAGGAAGCAAGCGGCGATGGGTGGTGGCGGTGGTGGCGGTGGTGGACAGTGATGATGATGATGGTCATGGAGGTGGTGGTGGCTTCTGTGGCGGTGGTGGAGAGTGATGATGATGATGATGGTCATGGATATGATGGTGGCTTTTGCATTAGGTTCTTTTGGGTCATGGATGAAAACTATGCTTAATTTCCGTGCAAATTATGTTTGAATTTATAGCCATTTTATCGGAATTGCGGTCAGATTGTCTAATTTGGTTTTTCGGTTTAAGGGCTAGCATGGGTTGTAGCCATTTTACAGTTCGGCCTTGCGGGGTCTGTTCGGCCGCAGCCCGCGCCAGCCCTCAAAACACATTTTCCACGGCCCTTATATTCATTTTAAAGATCCGCGTGATAAGGGGTCTGCTAGAGATGCTCAAAGTCACTCTATTTATTCAGATCGTTTCCCAACTGCAGCAGGACATTCGTAGGCCATTCACATAGTTAATATGGAAAGCTAAGATTAAAACCGATCAAGCACACTTTCTTTCAGCCCCATGTCACTTGCTGCTTTCTGGCGAATGGCTTCTACAGCTTTCTTTTTTTAACCCACGTAACTTGTTGTATTTCTGGAGCAGTGCAGCCAGGAGGAGACTATGAAGTATGCGCTCGAAAACCTGTAGGATATTTTTTTCCGGAAAGGAGGTTATCCCCGGCCTCTGCGTCGAAAACCTGTAGGATATTGACAAGTCGATGAGGCAAGTCAAGGGGATCCCGCGGCTAAATATTGCTTTGCTTGGAGCGTACCTGTATCTATTCTATTCAGTGTTTTTTCGACTCAACTGGCAAGTGGCAGCTCTTCAAGAGAAAGTCGTCGAGCTCGAAAACCGACAGCTCTAGGAGAAGAGTGATTCCTGCTAATTGCTCTCTTGATGATGGTGGTGATCTCACATGCTGCTGAAATGCTTAGTGATGTCAAATGCCTTTGAATTGTGCAGGTTTTTGCCTTGACCAAATTAAGAAACTGATCCAGTTTAGGAGCCTTGACTTCTTGATGCACGTATGCAAGATCCAAATGGTCCTAAGCACTTTGGGGTGTTATTTGGAAACGGCCCCATATGTGTGTTACTGCTGAAACGTTCCCACTGTTTGTTGCTCGATGCCTCTGTTTGTTTCTTTCTGCTTTGTTAGGCTAGTCGACCAGACAACCCAAGTTTTTTTGCTGATCTTATGGTTAGATTCTGCTCTGCTGGATGCTGCCGCATGTGTTCACGGATCACCAGACAGGCTCGTGTTCAGTATAACAACGGTGTGTGTGATCATCCAATGATACAAATCACCTACGTAAAGAATATTTTGAACTACCAGACACAATAAAAATCAAGTTTGAACCAGCTCTGAGTTGGAGGACCTTGAACTTGGACTAGTACAAGATTTGGAACTTCTAACCTCACGAAAATCAGGCTTGGACCTTTATTTTAGACTTGATTTTTATTGATGCACGCAATGACGCAATCTCCATTTAATTATTGCATTGTTTATAACACCCAAACAACTCAAATAGCGATATAAGGCCCACGTGGGAAAGCAAAGAGAAGATCAACCGACAAGAACAAGAAAATACTCCCTTCGTTTCATAATGTAGTGCGTATAGATTTTTTGAAAAATCAAACTTTAAAAACTTTGATCAATTTAGTACAAATAACTATTTATATCTACAATACCAAGTATATATATAAAGTATGAAAGTTCATGAATCTAATAATATTTTCGCAAAAAAATGAATCTAATGATATAAGATTGGCATTCTAGAAGTAAATGCTTTTCTCAACGAATCTGGTCAAAATTTGTGATGCTTCACTTTTCAAAACATCTATGTGCACTACATTATGAAACAGAAGGAGTATGAACGTTCATGTGTCATACATCATATTGCTACGCTGCCCAAATCGGCTGCATAAACCTTTGATCAACCGCCTCCCATAGGTTATACCCATAGATCGTAGACGTCCAGCCCTTCCTCCCGGCAAAAAGAGGACCACATCTGGATCAAGCTGATAGCCTTGGAAAATGTCTTGCAAAAAATCTGAAACTGTCTGCGTGTTAAAAATGCAATCATTGCCAGCAAATTGGCCGGCTTGGCAATTACTCCCTCCGTAAACTAATATAAGAGTGTTTGGATCACTATTTTAGTAATCTAAACGTTCTTATATTAGTTTACAGAGGGAGTACTTGTGACAAGGTTTTAAAGGCGAGATACTTACTTCTAAGCAAATCTTGTCATACCCGCCCTCGGTGAGTAGCTTGAATAGTCATTCGCTGAGCAAGCCCTCACTTTTTCTCAACATTTTCCACCCCTGAGTCCACTTTGGGAACATCTGTTGAGACAGTGCCACCAAGTATGTCACTCATACACACTGGATGAGAGAGTGGTTGATGATACCTTCATCCTACTAGCACATCAAGTAGCAAGGCTTCATATAACCCCGAATGCCATGCCTTAACGACGATCGGATGCCCAAATTCTATACTGAAAGCAAGCCATACAAAGGTTTTGCAGGTAAGGGGAGCTTAGCTCTTCCAAATGTAGTGAGGTCTGATAACTCATAAGTGTAGGTAATCTATTGTATACATTTTTGATAAGTAAGAGTATCGATCCTAACAAGAATAAAAAAGAGTTGTTAATGAAAGTTAGTGAGGAGTCATTGTAAAAGTGTAAACGCTACAAAGACTTTTTGATGGTTTGTTTGATCACAAGAATAATTGTAAGAATGTCATTTATAACAAACGTGCAATGGTGCAACAAGTGGTCAAATCTTTAATTGTGCCAAGGGCAAGCCGATTATATTACTTACAGGGAGCAAATCACTCTCGGGGACGTAGGTGCGTCGATTTGGCGACGGGTGTAGACGCGTCTTCCAACAACGACCAACGAGCAAATCGGAATGGGGCGGAAGGGCGGCAACTGCTACAGGGTGTCGACGGTAGTGCGTGGTAGCCGGCGGAGACAAGGAGGACGGTGCCGACATGGATGCGGATGAGCAGCGGGCACAAGGGGGGGAGGGGGTGTTTTTCCTTGAGAACTGGCCGTGACTGAGTGAATTTGAGGGCTTGCCCACGCGGCGTTTATAATTTTTAAGTTAATATAGTTTGAGGATTCAATTAGGTCCAATTTAACTCCTCGAATATATTTTTTAAAGAATTTAAAACATTTTAAAGGGTCGGCCAGAGATGCTTTTAGGAACCTCACCGTCGTTTTCCATGACGCAGACCCGTAGAAAATGGGACGCCACGGCCGATTCTTCCCACAACGCCGATCTCCAAGTTGGAGGTGAGGACACCCTGGCCGAAATGTCGCCCAAGGAGGAGAAGGGAGTTGACGTTGTCGGTGAATGGTGGGAGCTGGTCGCCGGTGCCGGAGAAGGTCGGGGTTCAGAGGCACGACGAGGCGACCGACGCATGCCAAGCGGAGGAGGTGGCTAACGCAACACGCGGCTGCGGAACACAGTGGTTGTGTTGTCAGTTGTCACCGTACCTTACGCTTCGCGCGGCTGCCCCTCTAGTTCTCAGGATGCCAGCAAACTCGTGGTCGCGTTGCTGGCCGGAAACGCCATTTTCATCGCTTTGACCCGGCCACGAGATCGGCCAACAGTTTCTGCGTGCGGTTGGTGGCGCTCCGGCCGCCATGTACTACTATGTCTCTACTCACCCCGACTTGTGCGTTTTGACCAGCCCAACTCCTTGACCCACCAAACACGAGCCCGCCGGCCCTCTTTCCCGATTAGCCCATGCCCGCCCCCCCAAAAAATGGTTCCGGACCACAGCTGGGCCCGCACCACCACCCACCCCGCCACCCGTACGCCTTCCCACACCACCAGAATCGCCGACCCCGTGTACCACTTCACATCCGCCCGCCACCTACCTCCGTCAAACCCCCCCTATAAAATCCCCACCGCTGCGCAATCGTCCGTCAAATTAATTCGGCAGATCGGCCCGCCCCTCCCCACCAGCGACACGACACACACAGACACACGGGAGCCGCACAGCGCACCTACCCCCGATGGACGTGCTCCTCCTGGAGAAGGCCCTGCTGGGCCTCTTCGCCGCGGCGGTGCTGGCCATCGCCGTCGCCAAGCTCGCCGGCAAGCGCCTCCGCCTCCCCCCGGGCCCCTCCGGCGCGCCCATCGTCGGCAACTGGCTGCAGGTCGGCGACGACCTCAACCACCGCAACCTGATGGGCATGGCCAGGCGGTTCGGCGAGGTGTTCCTCCTCCGCATGGGCGTCCGCAACCTGGTGGTCGTCTCCAGCCCCGAGCTCGCCAAGGAGGTCCTCCACACCCAGGGCGTCGAGTTCGGCTCCCGCACCCGCAACGTCGTCTTCGACATCTTCACCGGCAAGGGCCAGGTAAATCCATCAATTATTAATCGTCCTGATTTAATCTGCTCCTCGATCGCATAGTAGCGGAAGTAATTAATTAACGGGCGTCTAACTAACGCTGGTAATTGACGCGCAAATGCAGGACATGGTGTTCACGGTGTACGGCGACCACTGGCGGAAGATGCGGCGGATCATGACGGTGCCCTTCTTCACCAACAAGGTGGTGGCGCAGAACCGGGCGGGGTGGGAGGAGGAGGCGCGGCTGGTGGTGGAGGACCTCAGGGCCGACCCGGCGGCGGCGGCGGCGGGCGTGGTGGTGCGCCGCAGGCTGCAGCTCATGATGTACAACGACATGTTCCGCATCATGTTCGACCGCCGCTTCGAGAGCACCGCCGACCCGCTCTTCAACCAGCTCAAGGCGCTCAACGCCGAGCGCAGCATCCTCTCCCAGAGCTTCGACTACAACTACGGCGACTTCATCCCCGTCCTCCGCCCCTTCCTCCGCCGCTACCTCAACCGCTGCACCAACCTCAAGACCAAGCGCATGAAGGTGTTCGAGGACCAGTTCGTCCAACCGCGCAAGTAAGCACTCCAGCACTATACCAGTAGCAGTCTAGTGCTTGATTGTCTCTTACTATAATTATTAATTCGTGCGCCTAGCGTTAATCCATGACTCCATGTTACTATAACGGAAATGTTAACGCCCACACGTGTGGGCGTTGACCATCTCGACCACACGCATCCATCATCGTTCAGTACTATATGTACGAATCTTGGCACAATCTGGCTGATTTTCTGTGCCACGTAGGATAAGACGTGTATGTGGTGTGTGACATAGTTCGCCCACACATCCGTTTTATCACACGGAGGGGCCGGTGTGTGGGCGTTTAGCAGTTCACCCACACATCCAGTTTTCAGTCACGCACAAGGGCTGGTGTGTGGGCGTTTGCCATCTCGCCCACACGTCCGCCTCCTCTCCCACACCCAAGCTGCCAGTTGCCATGCGTTTTGCAGTGTACATGGCAACTGCCCTAGTGTGATTACAAGCAGATGGCAACTCTCTTTTTTTTACCCGAACATGTCAGTTGCCATATGTTTTGCATGGTACATGGCAAACTGCCCTAGCGTGCACGTAAGCAGATGACAACTCTTTTTTTTTACATGGCAACTGCCCTAACGTGCTTGTGAGCACATGGCAACTCTCTCTTTTACCCGAACATATTTTTTTGCCATGCCATTTTTTCAGTGCTACATGACAACTGTCTAGTGTTAGTAGGTGGCAACTCCTAAAGTTTTGAAATCATGGCAACTGCAGTAGACCAGACCACACATGGCAACAACTGTAGTTGTCCAAAAAATGGCAATCTGGAACTTTGACCTGAGATGGCAACTGTAGTTGAGCAGACATGGCAACTGTAGTTGTCCGACATGGCAACCGTAGTTCAGCGACATGGCAACTGCACTTAAACGAACATAGACGAGGGTCCGGCCCATGGCAACTGCGTGCGCGCGGTAAAGTGTCACGTGGGGCGTGCAGGATCACGAGGTACGAGGCCTGACGTACCGGGCGTGTGGGCGTTATCTATTTTCGCCCACACGCACGCGTGTAAGAGGGACCGGGAGAAAAAAAAGAGGCGTGTGTGCGGTAGTTGTTTTGCTCACACACAAACGTGTGGGCTGGTCCTCTTAGGCACCACACAGAACGTGTGAGTAGATTCCTTAACGCCCACACGTGTGGCAGTTATCGGGACCCTACTATAAGCAAGTAGGCACGCCAAATTGGACACGCATGTTGGCTCCACTTGCGCCAGCTTCGATTTCTTTACTCGTCGTGCGTGGGTTGCGTTGGTTGGTGCTGGCCGGCCGGCGGTGGTAGCTGACCGGTTGCAGTGAATCGGTGGTGAGCTGGAGAGCGAGTTTGGTGGCGCTCCTACCTGCACAAGTTAGCTGGGGTTCCATTCCACGAGGTGGCTGGCTGATGTGGTCATCCAGATCACGGTGATAGCGACGTCGGTAACGTCGTGGAGCAGCATGGTCGTCAAACTTCTCGGCACAAGTTATCTTTGCGCCTACACTTGACCTTTTCAAGGCCACCAGCCATCGTGTCGCTCTCGTCCAAACCAGCACGCAATGACCCATTAGAACGCTGCCCGATGCAGCCATGCTCCCATAACCCAGATGCCTCAATAGTTTTGACATCGCACAACAAGATGGGAGGGACTTGAGATCTGTCTTTGTCCATACGGCTGCGTGTTCTTGAAACCTTTGCTTGGCGGAGCATGCAGAGATTGATGATTACGTGAACAACCACGCATCATGTGATGGATCGGCCTTTTCAAAGCAAAGGCTTTAATTGGTGAAATTGCTTTCTGAAGCGGTTGGAGGTCCGACTCATTCACGATCACACCGACAGTGGAAAGCGTCAAACATAAGTTATTTGAATTGTTCGTCTGATTGGAGCAGGTCTACCAGATCGCCATCTGCTTAGTAAGTCATGGGGAAAAATGACAAGTTACAAAGCAGGCTAATGGCTAGTTTTTGTTTAGAAAATGGCTAAAATGGCTAGTTGTAGTGCTCCTAGTTTGCCATTTTCCATTGCATGTTACACATCATGTGGGACCACGTACGATAATGGAGCTGTCAGCTTATTCCTCTATTGAATTGGACGGATCGATCATGCTAACAAACCAGCATAGCAACATGGCTGCATTTTACTGTACGCCGAGCTACTTGGCACCTAGTTGTCCAACTGGGAAATTAATGGGTACGGGTCCCTAACTTATCCGACATGACATTTGCAGGGAGGCGTTGGAGAAGACGGGCGAGATCAGGTGCGCCATGGACCACATCCTGGAGGCCGAGAGAAAGGGCGAGATCAACCATGACAACGTCCTCTACATCGTCGAGAACATCAACGTCGCAGGTAAATTTCATCATCAGCTAAACATATGTACTTACTACTCATACTTTCTCATGAAGTGGAGTGGTTGTTGTTAAGTACGTAGTCTTAGTCATGTATATGATGTAGCCATGATGTTGTCGGCGACGGCCATTTCTTTGTTAATGAAAAGCACCACGCACGATTGGAAACTTTATGATCAAAGAGGCCGTAACCTAACCTTTTTATTCTTAACTAAGCGGCGCTTAGCCGGCACATGCACGCAGGCATACAGTACACCTAACCTTTTTATTCTTAATTAATCACACAAGCACACACTTTCTTCATGATCCAGTATTATTCCTTGAACGTGCGGAGAGCCTAGGAGTACACTCCGAGCTGTAAAAAATATACCAGTATTTGCAAATGGTGTACTAGCCAGAGCTGCGTCCACGTGATCTCTCACCGAACTTCGTTTTCTAGCTCAACTTTACAACCCCATTTGCCGCCATAATTAATAATTAATTGTCGATGCGACAAATGTCCACAATGACGGAGCTTGGATTGATCCTTTGCAGCCATTGAGACGACGCTGTGGTCGATCGAGTGGGGCATCGCGGAGCTGGTGAACCACCCGGACATCCAGCAGAAGCTGCGCGAGGAGATCGTCGCCGTGCTCGGCGCCGGCGTGGCGGTGACGGAGCCCGACCTGGAGCGCCTCCCCTACCTGCAGTCCGTGGTGAAGGAGACGCTCCGCCTCCGCATGGCCATCCCGCTCCTCGTGCCCCACATGAACCTCAGCGACGCCAAGCTCGCCGGCTACGACATCCCCGCCGAGTCCAAGATCCTCGTCAACGCCTGGTTCCTCGCCAACGACCCCAAGCGGTGGGTGCGCGCCGACGAGTTCAGGCCCGAGCGGTTCCTCGAGGAGGAGAAGGCCGTCGAGGCCCACGGCAACGACTTCCGGTTCGTGCCCTTCGGCGTCGGCCGCCGGAGCTGCCCCGGGATCATCCTCGCGCTGCCCATCATCGGCATCACGCTCGGACGCCTGGTGCAGAACTTCCAGCTGCTGCCGCCGCCCGGGCAGGACAAGATCGACACCACCGAGAAGCCCGGGCAGTTCAGCAACCAGATCCTCAAGCACGCCACCATCGTCTGCAAGCCACTGGAGGCTTAAGAATTTTCGATGAACGACATGGAGGTTTATGGCATGCGTGCGTCCACGCTGATGCGGGGAGATCCATCTATGCATGTGACTTTGTATTTTGCATTTCTTTTTTGGTGTTTTGTAGTAGTATAAGTTTAAATTATTTTTTTGGTGTTGGGCTATTTGTCTTCATGTGAGGCGTCGTGTTGTAAATTTCCATATATAATGTGATGTAAAACTTCTTGGCTCCAAAAAACGACATGGTTACTCATTTTGCAATGCAAACTCCGAGCTGGCTCAGAATCATTGTTATTTATGGCGTAGTGTCAAAAACGCCTTTACATTATGGGACAAAAGGAGTAGGTGTTAGGCTGGTCAACTAATAACATGCATAAGTTACAATCTTCATGGTGGATATCATACACGTCTTTATTTATGTAGACTTATTTTTCTTTGGCATGTCACGGTAATATATTTTATGTTACTGCAAATATCTTCCTCATTAACAACATGCAACACAAGCAAACTTACCTTATGGTGTATTATGTTACTAGCTAAGTTACTTTCATTGTGTCCATCTTTAGCCATCGTTGTGGCACGACCGTCCGATTGGCTTCCTATAAGAGCATCTCTAACTGATCCTTCAAAAGTCATAATTGAGTTTAATATTGTTTCAAGAAAGTAAGCAAGAGCTAGCACATCCGTCAAAACAAAAATCTCTGAAATATGATATTTCCCCCTATAAATTGTCTTCCACTTCCTCAAATTTAGACTCACCATGACCGTTCTCAGTAGAAATTAGCCCCAATCTCGCTACTTCTCATTTGCCCACATCTTTCCCGACTGACCTTGCTGCCGCCGCCACTATCCCCACCGTAGGTCTTCACCGGCCCCGATGAGCAGCGGAATGGAAAGCCCCACCCCTGCCGCACCCCCGGCCACCCTTGTTGGCGCCAGAGACTCGCCTCCGACTACAAATTTGGTGCCGCAGGAACAAAAGGGGCAGAGCCAAGGCAAGAACCTAATTGAGCTATCTCGGTCGCGGGTGGTGGTCGCCACTCACTCCATCTGCACCACCCTACCATCTTTGTCCAAGCCAGCCGACAAACGGGACCACCGGCCATCAGTCAAGGCAGTGAACAGCATGGTGACCGCCGCGAAGAAGAAGAATGCGGTCGCCGGGAAGCTACCCCCGCGGCGTCCCGTGCCACGGACGCCTACTACGCGACATGTTGCAGCCGCACCACCACCCCCTCCACCTCCGACAGCTGACGTCGACCCGAGATTCAAAAAAGATCTGGAGCTAGGCCAGCATGCTGGATAAAATGGCCGCAAGGTAAAAAATCTTTTTTATTTTCAATTGCTCAAGTGATTGATGGGTAGGTTCTTTCCATGCCTTTTATAATGAGAAATTGAATGATGAGGTGGATGCATTCTCGGTTTAGTTGAATGAGAGCCACACACGACCTCGACGACAATGTCATGTCAATGCCAGACACCATGGAGATGAGGAGGACTGCCAAGGAGATGGAGGAGACGAACATTGAAGAGGAAGACTAGGTTGTGCAACTACAAGACATGGGAATATATTGCTTTGTGCGAAGCTTGGATTAAGATCTCTCTTGAGGCCACGGTCGGCGCCAACCAAGCAAAGGATTTTTTTGTGGGGAAGATCGAGGACTACTACAAAGACCATGTGTCCATTCCCTACATCCGCATAATCGGGTCTCTCACTCATCGTTGGCGTGTGATCCAAAACCAATGCAACTGATGGGCCAGATGTGTTGAGCAAGTCAACCTTATGCCACCAAGTGGAATCCCCAAGCACGAGTATGATCTCATCATTCAAGCTCTTTATAAGGAGAGGAACAAGAGATATGGGAGAAAAGCCTTTTTTGCATCTTGCTACAAAGAGCTTGATGGACATGAGAAGTGGACAAGAAGAAACTATGAAACAACAGCAAAGAGGCAAAGGCTCAATACCAATGTTGTTGAAGATGATGACTTGCTAGAGAACCCAACCACTCCTTATGTCTGGCCGGATGGATCAAAATTGCAAAGCAAACCAAGAAAAATGGTGGTGTTGGACCATACAACAAAGATTTAATTGTGATGGTGGAGATGAAGAGGGCATTGGTGGCTGTCCAGAATGAGGCAACCACAAATTGTTTCTATGAGATCAAGACACTGAGGAGTGGAAGGCAAAGGCGGTGGCCGAAGAGAGGAAGGTGCTAGCGGAAGAAAAAAAAGACTTGAACTTGAGATGAAAAGGCTGCATTGGAGGCCAAGAAAAAAAAGGTTGCGATTGAGGAGGCAAAGGGTGTTCGATGACCGTGCTATCATGTTCATGGATCCTAGCAACATGGACGACAAGGCAAGAAAATATTAGGAGTTCACTTGTGGGGACGTCTTAGTTAAGATGTGTGGTGGTGGCGGCAATGGTGGAGCTGATGATAACGACGTGAGTGCATAAGGACCATGCTACGATGGCTTTTAGTCCACCATGCATTGGTCCCTTTTTGGAATGAACCTGTTCATTTGGTGTCTTTTGGCACAAACTATGATTATGATTGATGGTATGAACTTTATTTATGCCAAGTTCAATTTATGATATGGTACAATTGTTTATGTTTGCTTTCAAATGGGATGATTTTGTTTTAATTGTTTGACCAAAGATTTGTAAGAAGTGGCAAACCAAAAATTTTTAGGGATGAAAACTATACGGGATCTGCTACTATACGGGATCTGCTAGTGGAGGAAAAGTTTAATCCTATGATTTTTGACTTTTTGGGACACGGAGAAGGTTTGAGAGATAAAATGTAGGAAAATTGCTGCTTGCTACAAAACTCCTCCCTATCGCTAATGGATGCAAGGGTTTGTAGCAAGGTCGACACATTAGCTTAGGTCGTCCTCTAGCTCAGAACGTTGCTAGCTCGTTTGTCATCCCGGTCAGTTTTGCTTTTGTCTTTTTCGCCTTTTTTCAGTTTTCTTTTGTTTCTTCACCAATTTTCTTTGGTTTTCTGTTTTACTTTGTTTTTTCACGGGTTTCTTTGTTTCTTTCATGGTTTTACTGGGATTTTATTTCCCATTTGGTTCTTTTGTAGTTTTTACTTGTTTTTTTTTTGCTTTTTTAGCTTTTTTTATGTCAACCTTTTTACATACACATTCAACATTTTTCGTAAACATAAAAAACGTTTTTTATACTCCCTCTATTCCTGTTGCAAGCCGTTTTGGCAGTTCAATTTGAACAGCCAAAACATCTTATATTTAGGAACGGAGGGAGTACATGTTTAATATTTTGCAAATACATGATTAATATTTCTTTGAAAAATTACATTTTTATGTCTATTATTTACGTCATATACATCAGGAACATTTTTATATAAATGTTTTAAAAAATTGTTATACATGAGTAACATTTTAAAAAATTATAAATTGTATGTCTATTTTTTCCGTAAACATTGTATATTTTTTGTATACATCAGGAACATTTTGTATATACACATTTAACATTTTTAAAATACATGATTATTTTTTAATGTATACTTTTTATGTCTGCTTTTTCCATACACATTATACATTTTGTATATACACCAGGAAAAATTTATATACATGTTTAACATGTTCCAAATACATGATATAAACTTTTGAAAACTTAATACTTTTTGGTTTCTACTTTTCCCATAAAAAATCTAAATTTTTGTATATATCAGGAATATTTCTATATAAATGTTTAAAAAATTCCAAAGACATTATTAACATTTTAAACTTATTTTTTGTAATGTCTACTTCTATAAACATTACATTTTCCTATACAGTAGAAACATTTTTGCATACACGTTTAACATTTGTCAAATGCATGATTAACATTTTGTGACGCCCCCGATTCAATCGTACACTAATCATACACGCAAACGTGTACGATCAAGATCAGGGACTTACGGGAAGATATCACAACACAACTTTACAAATAAAATAAGTCATACAAGCATCATAATACAAGTCAGGGGCCTCAAGGGCTCGAATACGAGTGCTTGATCATAGACAAGTCAGCGGAAGCAACAATATCTGCGTACAGACATAAGTTAAATAAGTTTGCCTTAAGAAGGCTAGCACAAACTGGGATACAGATCGAAAGAGGCGCAGGCCTCCTGCCTGGGATCCTCCTAAACTACTCCTGGTCGTCGTCAGTAGGCTGCAGGTAGTAGTAGGCACCTCCAGCGTAGTAGGAGTCGTCGTCGACGGTGGCGTCTGGCTCCTGGACTCCAGCATCTAGTTGCGACAACCAGAAAGAAAGGAAAGGGGGAAAAGGGGGAGAAAGCAACCGTGAGTACTCATCCAAAGTACTCGCAAGCAAGGAGCTACACTACATATGCATGGGTATATGTGTAAGGAGACCATATCAGTGGACTGAACTGCAGAATGCCAGAATAAGAGGGGGATAGCTATTCCTATCGAAGACTACGCTTCTGAAAGCCCCCGTCTTGCAGTATGTAGAAGAGAGTAGATTGAAGTCCTCCAAGTAGCATCTCCAAGTAGCATCTCCAAGTATCATCGCATAGCATAATCCTACCCAGCGATCCTCCCCTCGTCGCCCTGTGAAAAGCGATCACCGGGTTGTCTGTGGAACTTGGAAGGATGTGTTTTATTAAGTATCCGGTTCTAGTTGTCATAAGGTCAAGGTACAACTCCAAGTCGTCCTGTTACCGAAGATCACGGCTATTCGAATAGATTAACTTCCCTGCAGGGGTGCACCACATAACCCAACACGCTCGATCCCATTTGGCCGGACACATTTTCCTGGGTCATGCCCGGCCTCGGGAGATCAACACGTCGCAGCCCCACTTAGGCACAACAGAGAGGTCAGCCCGCCGGTCTAAATCCTATGCGCGCAGGGGTCTGGGCCCATCGCCCATTGCTCACCTGCACGTTGCGAGGGCGGCCGGAAGCAGACCTAGCAACCTCCATTACAAAGGAAGTTGCGTTAACGCAGTCCAATCCGGCGCGCGCCGCTCCGTCGCTGACGTCAAGAAGGCTTCGGCTGATACCACGACGTCGGGATACCCATAACTACTCCCACGTAGATGGTTAGTGCGTATAGACCAAATGGCTAGACTCAGATCAAATACCAAGATCTCGTTAAGCGTGTTAAGTATCCGCGAACGCCGAACAGGGCCAGGCCCACCTGTCTCCTAGGTGGTCTCAACCTGCCCTGTCGCTCTGCCACAAAGTAACAGTCGGGGGCCATCGGGAACCTAGGCCCACCTCTACCGGGATGGAGCCACCTGTCCTTTCAACCCCCTCATCAGAATCACTTGCGGGTACTCATCGAGCTGACCCGACTTTAGTCACCATCTGTATAGTATGTATGTATGTATAGTATATACCCGTGATCACCTCCCGAGTGATCACGGCCCAATAGTATAGCGAGGCAGACTAACAAGAATGTAGGGGCAATGATGATAAACTAGCATCCTATACTAAGCATTTAGGATTGCGGGTAAGGTATCAATGACTGTAGCAACAATGACAGGCTATGCATCAGAATAGGATTAACGGAAAGTAGTAACATGCTACACTACTCTAATGCAAGCAGTATAGAGAAGAATAGGTGATATCTGGTGATCAAGGGGGGGCTTGCCTGGTTGCTCTGGCAAGAGAGAGGGGTCGTCAACTCCGTAGTCGAACTGGGGCATTAGCATCGTCACGGGGTCTACCGAAGAGAAGAGGGGGGAGAAACAGTAAATACATAGCAAGCAAGTGCATAACAGGATAACAGGCAGAGCTAGACATGTTCTAACGCGGTATGAGGTGATACCGGTGAAGGAGGGAAGCATCCGAGAAGTATTCCCGGGGTTCCGTGTTTTCGGGCAGAGGAGCCGGAGGGGGAAAGTTGCGAGTTCAATAGGTTAGGGGGGTGTGGCGGACGAACGGGTTGCGTATCGGGAATCGTCTCGTCGTTCTGAGCAACTTTCATGTTGAAAATATTTTAATCCGAGTTACGGATTAAAAGATATGATTTTCTAAAGATTTTATTAATTTCTAGAATTTAGTTAATTACTTAATTAATTCGGATAACAGATTAATGACATCAGCATGATGTCATGCTGACATCAGCAGTCAACGGAGTTGACTTGGTCAACCTGACATGTGGGTCCAGGGGGACCCACCTATCATTCTCTATTTAGGTTAATTAGGGTTTAGGTTAATTAGTTAGCTTAATTAACTGTTTAGCTTAATTAACCAGAATTAATTAAGTCTATTAGTTAGGTAGTTAATTAATTAATTAATTATTTTAATTATTTGTTATTATTATTATTATTATTTTAAATTCCTTTTTTTTTATTAAAACGTTATGGGGCGTGGGCCCCTG
>NC_057800.1:123426477-123434109 GCF_018294505.1 Triticum aestivum | reverse complement strand
GGCCACTGCAGCAGCGGGGCACCGGCAGAGGCGGCGAACGGCGCGGGCTATGGCGAGCCTCGGCCATGGCGAGCGGTGGCCGGCGAGAGGGGACGGGGAGGAGGAGGAGGACCGGGATCCTCACCGAGGAAGCGTAGGGCACGGGGCAGCGGGCTCGGGGGAGGTTGTTGAGGACCGGCGAGGAGGAGGACGGGGACGGCGTTGACGGAGTCGAGGCGGAGGAGCTCCGGGTGGCGGCGATTAGCGTCGGGGCGACGAACACGACGTCCTGCGGAGCTCGGGGAGGAGGACGAGGACGCGAGGTCCGGCAAGGAGGCGGTCGGTCCGAGCGGCGACGGCGGGGCCTTTGGCGGCGGTGGTGGTGGTGGCGCACGGCGATGACGAGCGGGTGCGGTCTGGTGGGTGGCTCCGGCGACGGCGGGGCGCGGGGTTCGGGCGCCCCCAAGCGGCGGCGGCGTCGAGCGCGGTCATCGGGGCAAGCGGCGGGGCGCTGCCCCGATCCGATCGGGGAAAGGGAGAGCGGCGTGGGGCGGGGAAATGGGGGATCGATCCCGATCCAGATCGGATCGGGAGAGGGGGAGTGGGAGCGAGTGAGGAATGGGTTAGGGTTTCGGGTGTCGTGGGGGGGCATGTGTAGGCCAGGGGTGGGCTGGCGTGGGCCAGTTGGGTTGGCTGGCTGGGCCGGTTGGCCCATGTGGGGAGGGAGGGCTTGTTCTCCTTTTGCTTGTTTTGTTTTGTTTTTCCTTTTCTAATTTTGACCTTTTCCTTTTATTTATTTCCTTTCTGTTTTTTTATCATTTTAAATTATTTAGACATCTTCTAAAAATGTGATTACTGTACCATAACTACCCTCGTAATATCTGGCACCCACCGAACATTTTTGTTTCTACTTTCAAAAACTTTTATTGTCGACATTAATTTTAAATTTTAATTTGACGCGGTTTCGAACTAGCGCGAGATTAGCAACAGTAATCGAGGTGACGTGGCATCTTTAGCGGAGGGTTACTGTGGCTTACTTATCCGGGCGTCACAATTCTCCTCCACTACAAGAAATCTCGTCCCGAGATTTAAGAGGGAGACTAAGGGGAAAGGTCTGGTTACAAAATTCTAACGAATCTTATCGGTCTTGGTTGTTCTTCTCGAAGAGGTCAATCCATTACGTTGATGCCTTCATTTTTCTGCTTCAAGTCATCAAGATGAAGTCGGTATCCTTTCTTCGGGGGTTCCATCGTACTTACGAAAGAATAAGGGGTATTCCGGGAGAACGAACCTCTACAAGGTTGACTATCTGGTCAATAACATTGGGGAAGGTGGCAGAAAGTAACTCTCGAATTTAAACTTAAGAAAATATCGAGAGCAAAGTAATGAGGTTTCAGGGGAAGTTTCAAGCAAGCAGGCGACCGTTCGATGCCTGAAACAGGGCGTGAAAGGGGCTCAAAGCAATCGGGAATAAGTATTGCGTCCGATAACAGATTTGATGATCCCTCGGAAGGTGGCTCGTGAATTACATACGAGGCCACACGCGAGGAACAACCTTGGGAACAGGGGGGTGCAGGAGAGTCAGGTTTCGATCCTGTGGAACTGTGGGTTATGGGCCCACCATGTGGTTCAAAAGTAGGAAGGACGCCGACATATTGCACGGTCATGGTAGCAAGGCATGTCAGAGGGCAGCCTGTCGATTATGTCGGCAACAACGTTGGTACCAAGGGCGAGGGACGAAGAGAACCATTTTTCTGCTCTTTAGGACGAGGCGGACCAATAGGCGAAGTTCTCGTCCATCGGTGGTTACCGGAATGTCATCAACAATAGAAACAAGGTCTTGCTGACAGACTTGTACACCGAGGTGTTTACATAAGCAGGAGAATAATACTTCTTAGATCATATAGATCTCAAGAAAGGTTAAACCAAACAACGGAAAGGAAATATGGTTATCACATTACACAGAACAATGGCAAGGAAAATGTGTTTAAACACATATTTCAGGGTTATATCCCTTCCAAGGACAAGCGGATGATGTACATGACAGGATAGAAAGTAGAAAACCATTAAGGTAAGGGGAAGGGATTTCATGGTATTACCCATACAACGGTGTCTGGATAATTGAGCAAGAAAACATTTAGCATTGGGCTTCAAATGTTCTTGTCGAAAATCAGAGTACCACAGACATGCTTCGAGATAGCATTGACATGGTCAACAGGAAGATCAAACTTTGAAAACAAAAAGGAGCCATGAGGAACAACTTATAAAATAGGTCTTACAATTTCCTCCAGGAAGAATGGTTGTCCTTGCAAAAGGAATTATAACGATAGGTCCTCCACCCAGGAGGGGGGGGGGTGCTAGGCATGACATCATGTTACCGGGTCATAAAAGACCAGTGTTATAACTCTTGGAAAAATGTTCCAACCATCATATCTGACTGAGATTCAGATTGATCGGTGTTAGGATACCTTGGACTCAGGATGCCTGAGAAGGAAAGGTGCAAAACAAATTGACGAGATGACATTGTAAGATTCTCGGGAAATCTACTACGGAAGCGAGTTCCGAAATAGGAGCTCATCATTAAACCCATGAAGGGATAAGATGGCAGCTGATGATCTCAGCGACAATTCACCGAGGTTTCCAAAAGGATGCATTTCCACAAGTATGTGAACAAAGAAAAACACACCCAATTAAACATCCATTGAAAGGTGCAACCGTAATGTGGGCTTACAGTAGCATGATCAACGTCGGAATGGTGGTTCAGCAACCGATAGGCTAAGAATGAATTATCAATCATTAACTCCAAAGCAATAGGGTTGCTAGAAGTGCAGAATCCAACCAACACCGTTCACTTGTGGGTACCCCGGTTGGAATCAACACGGGAACCAAGAAAGAATGGTGATGGTGAGAAGTATCACTATACCAAGAATTCTTAAGAGGTGGAGTAATCCTCATGACATTCTTGTCATAAAAGATGGTAATACTCCAAGCTAAAGAAGAACAAATGTTGGTAGTAAGGATCTCAAGGTATAATACAAAACACGAACAAGTTTGTGTTGGAGGGAAGGCAATAAAGTGGCCGATGATAATACAAACCATCGAGGGCAAGGATGGTATTTCTCATCATGAATTCAATTGGAAACCTGGAAGGAGTGAAAATGTTGATGATGATCACGACAAATTTTGTCGATAGGCTCCAGGGGGAAGTAATCGAACCTCCACTACATCAAGTAAAAGGACTGATGCAGCAAAAGATTATTTGAACCACGGATAAGACACCAACTCAGAATCAAGCTTGTTGTTCAAAGTGGAATGATAAGATGAGGGAATCGACATAAGCTTAGCTCATCATCGAAGGTTGTGCTCCAGGATTAAGGACCAGGTAGCACAGTTAAGATTTAGCACGTTAATGATATAGCCGATCAGGCTAGGAATGACATGATTGAGTACAAACTCGCAAGTAAAGGAGATTACTAAGAGTTGTTTAATCGCGACGCGGACTCGATTCAGTTATCGATGCCCTTGAGTGTTTAATAACTCGAAGCCCATAAAAAACCGTAATCAATGAGAATGTAGTACTTGATGAAGAACTCATAAGAAGTTATGCAGTTCCAAGATAATCTCGAGATACCAGGGGGTAATACTCGACGACAAATCAAAGTAGAGGTTGGACTGGGGTAATACTCTGCAGAAGACAAGTGCTTAAACTTGCACGAGAAATGGTATTTAAAGGAGAACATGGTCGGAAACCACGATCATAAATGATCGAACCACGGATACAAGATGAACTTATAGCAAGGGGGTAACTATTTTTACGAGCAGCTTCCATGATAATTTATACATCCTGTCCATGGGCATGAATGCAAGGTTCAAGGTCGACTCCCACTTCTTCAATGTATAACCTTCCATTCACTTCTCGCTTTGATAAAAGCATTAGTGTTGAAAGTTTTACCTGGTGAAATACCAAATGAGTACGACTCGTGAAAACTTCCGAGTTCACACATATTAAGGAAGGCATAGGTTCAACCCATCGGGGCATCTCAGAATCATATACTAGAATCTTTAGAAGTAATTAACTCAAGCTCGAAGGCAGAGCATGGTTGAGAAAGCAGAGGATACAATTTACCAAAGGCATTATGTATCAGAGGAAAGGCTCACAAGGTTATTGAATATGAAGGGCGTTGTCAGGTAAAATCCAACAATGGATCGGGCGATCCACAACGGAGCTGATGTGAGTATCGGTACTCAATCAGAGGAAGAAAGAATGCACGGGCATCATATTATAGGACAACTGAATAATTTGATGCTTAGATAACAAAGGAATTATGATTTCCAAAACAAAGGATCAGAAGCAGACGCTCTGACCAAGGATGGATAAGTTCAATAGACTTAGGGGCACAATCGACGACAATTGATTGGTCGAGAACCAACTCATGTTCAAAAATAACGTCTGAGCCGGAAGGAGGAATTCTAGGATCTGTTTGAGGATTGCGAGCATTCGCAACAAATCGAATCAACGGACTCAAATGATAATGACAATGGATGTCAACAAGATTACTAGACTTATGGGATTAACCATAATGCAAGTAATCAAGAATTTCAAGAGCAATAGGATGCTCAGGATTTTCGGAAGATCGAATGGAATTTCGAGGATTCGTGACATACATGCATCAACTGGGGATGAGTGGATACTTGGTAAGTGCGAGAAATTATCCGTAGGGGTATTCAGGCGACAAGGAACTGCAAGGCAGTAGGCACAAAAGGATTCTCGGAACATTAGAGAGAATTTCGGGGTATCTTGTAATAACAAGATCAACTGGGAATAAAAGTAAGAACGACAGGTGTAAGTATTTATCCATAGGGATGTTTCGGTGGTAGGGAATTGCAAAAGCGATAGGCATAAGGTCTCGAGAGAATATCGGAGAGTATCTTCAAATCCTTCTGGTTCACAGAGCAATCACCTGTAGTGAGGGGTTCTCCGGGAGGAAGTAGTAACGAGATCCTAAAGTTAGATTTTAGTAAATTCATTAAACCCGAATAGGAGAGAGATCAGAGTCCCAGAGTAAAGGTCGAGGAGTAAAAGATCCTACTACCACCCAAATGGCGACGTGTGCCCGTAAGACACACAACCATGTTAGTAAAAGTTTTGCAATGTCTAGACTCGACTTCGGCCAAGGAGTGTGGAAGGGGGATTCCTACAGGCAGTCGGCTCTGATACCAACTTGTGACGCCCCCGATTCAATCATACACTAATCATACACGCAAACGTGTACGATCAAGATCAGGGACTCACGGGAAGATATCACAACACAACTCTACAAATAAAATAAGTCATACAAGCATCATAATACAAGTCAGGGGCCTCGAGGGCTCGAATACGAGTGCTTGATCATAGACAAGTCAGCGGAAGCAACAATATCTGCGTACAAACATAAGTTAAACAAGTTTGCCTTAAGAAGGCTAGCACAAACTGGGATACAGATCGAAAGAGGCGCAGGCCTCCTGCCTGGGATCCTCCTAAACTACTCCTGGTCGTCGTCAGCAGGCTGCACGTAGTAGTAGGCACCTCCAGCGTAGTAAGGTGTCGTCGTCGGCGGTGGCGTCTGGCTCCTGGACTCCAGCATCTGGTTGCGACAACCAGAAAGAAAGGAAAGGGGGAAAAGGGGGAGAAAGCAACCGTGAGTACTCATCCAAAGTACTCGCAAGCAATGAGCTACACTACATATGCATCGGTATATGTGTAAGGAGGCCATATCAGTGGACTGAACTGCAGAATGCCAGAATAAAAGGGGGATAGCTATTCCTATCGAAGACTACGCTTTTGGCAGCCTCCGTCTTGCAGCATGTAGAAGAGAGTAGATTGAAGTCCTCCAAGTAGCATCTCCAAGTAGCATCTCCAAGTAGCATCTCCAAGTAGCATCGCATAGCATAATCCTACCCGGCGATCCTCCCCTCGTCGCCCTGTGGAAAAGCGATCACCGAGTTGTCTGTGGAACTTGGAAGGATGTGTTTTATTAAGTATCCGGTTCTAGTTGTCATAAGGTCAAGGTACAACTCCAAGTCGTCCTGTTACCGAAGATCACGGCTATTCGAATAGATTAACTTCCCTGCAGGGGTGCACCACATAACCCAACACGCTCGATCCCATTTGGCCGGACACACTTTCCTGGGTCATGCCCGGCCTCGGAAGATCAACACGTCGCAGCCCCACCTAGGCACAACAGAGAGGTCAGCCCGCCGGTCTAAATCCTATGCGCGCAGGGGTCTGGGCCCATCGCCCATTGCTCACCTGCACGTTGCGAGGGCGGCCGGAAGCAGACCTAGCAACCACCATTACAAAGGAAGTTGCGTTAACGCAGTCCAATCCGGCGCGCGCCACTCCGTCGCTGACGTCAAGAAGGCTTCGGCTGATACCACGACGTCGGGATACCCATAACTACTCCCACGTAGATGGTTAGTGCATATAGACCAAATGGCCGGACTCAGCTCAAATACCAAGATCTCGTTAAGCGTGTTAAGTATCCGCGAACGCCGAACAGGGCCAGGCCCACCTGTCTCCTAGGTGGTCTCAACCTGCCCTGTCGCTCCGCCACAAAGTAACAGTCGGGGGCCGTCGGGAACCCAGGCCCACCTCTACCGGGATGGAGCCACCTGTCCTTTCAACCCCCTCATCAGAATCACTTGCGGGTACTCATCGAGCTGACCCGACTTTAGTCACCATCTGTATAGTATGTATGTATGTATAGTATATACCCGTGATCACCTCCCGAGTGATCACGGCCCAATAGTATAGCGAGGCAGACTGACAACAATGTAGGGCCAATGATGATAAACTAGCATCCTATACTAAGCATTTAGGATTGCGGGTAAGGTATCAATGACTGTAGCAACAATGACAGGCTATGCATCAGAATAGGATTAACGGAAAGCAGTAACATGCTACACTACTCTAATGCAAGCAGTATAGAGAAGAATAGGCGATATCTGGTGATCAAGGGGGGGGGGGCTTGCCTGGTTGCTCTGGCAAGAGAGAGGGGTCGTCAACTCCGTAGTCGAACTGGGGCATCAGCATCGTCACGGGGTCTACCGAAGAGAAGAGGGGGGAGAAATAGTAAATACATAGCAAGCAAGTGCATAACAGGATAATAGGCAGAGCTAGACATGTTCTAACGCGGTATGAGGTGATACCGATGAAGGGGGGAAGCATCCGGGAAGTATTCCCGGGGTTCCGTGTTTTCGGGCAGAGGAGCCGGAGGGGGAAAGTTGCGAGTTCGATAGGTTAGGGGGGTGTGGCGGACGAACGGGTTGCGTATCGGGAATCGTCTCGTCGTTCTGAGCAACTTTCATGTTGAAAATATTTTAATCCGAGTTACGGATTAAAAGATATGATTTTCTAAAGATTTTATTAATTTCTAGAATTTAGTTAATTATTTAATTAATTCGGAAAACAGATTAATGATATCAGCATGATGTCATGCTGACATCAGCAGTCAACAGAGTTGACTTGGTCAGCCTGACATGTGGGTCCAGGGGGACCCACCTGTCATTCTCTATTTAGGTTAATTAGGGTTTAGGTTAATTAGTTAGCTTAATTAACTGTTTAGCTTAATTAACCAGAATTAATTAAGTCTATTAATTAGTTAGTTAATTAAT
>NC_057800.1:123425519-123426091 GCF_018294505.1 Triticum aestivum | reverse complement strand
CCGGCGGCGCGGCGCCGGCAAGGGGAAGCGGGGGCGATGCCAGACGCGGTGGTGGCCGGGGCGGCCGACGGAGAGGCGGGGGAGCACGGGGCCATCGCAGCAGCGGGGCACCGGCAGAGGCGGCGAACGGCGCGGGCTATGGCGAGCCTCGGCCATGGCGAGCGGTGGCCGGTGAGAGGGGACAGGGAGGAGGAGGAGGACCGGGGTCCTCACCGAGGGAGCGTAGGGCACGGGGCAGCGGGCTCGGGGGAGCTTGGGAAGGACCGGAGAGGAGGAGGACGGGGACGGCGTTGACGGAGTCGAGGCGGAGGAGCTCCGGGTGGCGGCGATTGGCGTTGGGGCGACGAACATGACGTCCTGCGGAGCTCGGGAAGGAGGACGAGGACGCGAGGTCCGGCAAGGAGGCGGTCGGTCCGAGCGGCGACGGTGGGGCCTTCGGCGGCGGTGGTGGTGGTGGCGCACGGCGATGACGAGCGGGTGCGGTCCGGTGGGTGGCTCCGGCGACGGCGGGGCGCGGGGTTCGGGCACCCCCGAGCGGCGGCGGCGTCGAGCGCGGTCGTCGGGGCAAGCGG
>NC_057800.1:123418660-123425471 GCF_018294505.1 Triticum aestivum | reverse complement strand
TGTTCTCCTTTTGCTTGTTTTGTTTTGTTTTTCCTTTTCTAATTTTGAGCTTTTCCTTTTATTTATTTCCTTTCTGTTTTTTTATCATTTTAAATTATTTAGACATCTTCTAAAAAGTGATTGCTGTACCATAACTACCCTCGTAATATCTGGCACCCACCGAACATTTTTGTTTCTACTTTCGAAAACTTTTATTGTCGATATTAATTTTAAATTTTAATTTGACGCGGTTTCGAACTAGCGCGAGATTAGCAACAGTAATCGAGGTGACGTGGCATATTTAGCGGAGGGTTACTGTGGCTTAATTATCCGGGCGTCACACATTTTTCACCTTTTGTATATGAAGTCATAAAATTAAAAAATGTGAGAAGAAAGGGGAGAAAAAATATAAAAAATAAAGCAAAAAGCAAATTCAAAAATGTGAGAAAAAAGGAAGAAAAAAAATGTAGAAGGCCTTTAGTCCGGTCCTGGGCCGGCCCTATCTGTTGGCTGCTTGAGGCGAGACATCCTACTAGCTCATGTCCAGCGAACAAGGCGACCAGTAAGGACACAAATATTTGGATGGACAATTGGCTCGCACGAACTTTCAAATTGCATCCTCTTTGTGCAGCGTCACAAAACCCACCCGAGAAAGTTTCATATTTCATTTGCTCGGTGTCACCTACGTGGGCTAATGCAACTCTGAACATGCTTGTTACGGATGGACTCTGAGGTGATCACGCAAATTCCATTGAGCCATGTAAATATCCGAGATTGTTGGGCGTGGCATTATGAGAAGAACGAGATTTTCACCGTTCACTCATGTTATAGGCTACTGGTCGAAACCAAGTGTCAACGTGGAGCATGGTTAAATGAAGAGTCGGGTAACTCCAATGTACAGAGTGAGGAAGCAAGCTGGAAAAGACTTTGGAAAACAAGGGTGCCATTGAAGCTTAGAACCTTTGCATGGCGCCCTGCACGGGCATCCCTCCCGACTGGCGAAGTCCGTGCGCATAGGAAGATGACAACAACACCGATATGTAAGATCTGTGTGGTGACCAATGACACATGGAGTCATTCATTGCTTGACTGTAATATGGCAAAGAGTGTTTGGGCACTAAGGGATGATGAATCATCATTACCGATTTATGGAGATGAGACGCCTGTCTCGATGCTTTGGCTATCCCGCCTCAGTGAAATCTTTTTTTGACGAGAATAGTAGGACCTCTTCCTTTGCATTATAGGTAGAAAAGAAGTCTTACAACATACATCATCTATATCCAGTAGGGAAAACTGGCTGAAACCCACACACTCCAGCACTTAAACAAGAAACAACCAAGGAAGGAAACCGAGAGAGAGGTTACATCTCAAGCATTGGTGGAGTATCTCTCGCGACATGGAACAGAGCCACATCCTTCGTGATCATTGCTAGTAGCACGATTGCAGATGCCCCCTTTTGTTCAAAGACCTGTCGACTACGCTCCTTCCACAAATGCTAGGCGACGTACGCCGCCAAAGTGATCACCTCGGTGAAACTCTTAGCAACAACAAGTTTATTGAGTTTCTTGTCACCTTATAGTTCATTTGGTATGCGAGGAGGCGTGTGATCCATGAACAGGAATATCAAAGCCCGTTGTCAACCCACTTGTTCATTAGCAGGTACATTCATGAGATTACCAACCTTGATTAGCCACGGGGATCTCGGCAAGCTGCTCCTGCTATTGTATGATACCTCTCTAATGCATCTATAATTTTTGATTATTTCATGCTATTATATTATCTATTCTGAATGTTTTATATGTATTAATATGCTATTTAATATAATTTTCGGGACTAACTTATTAATCTAGAGCCCAGTGTCAGTTTCTGTTTTTTCCTTATTTTTAAGTTTCGCAGAAAAGGAATATCAAACGGAGTCCAAACGGAATAAACTTCACGATGATTTTTCTTGGACCAGAAAACATCCAGGGGACTTGGAGTCCAAGTCAGAAGAGCCGCGAAGCGGTGGCAAGGGTGGAGGGTGTGCCCTAGGGGGGCGCCCCTGCCTTGTGGCCCCCTCGGGGATCTCCTGACCTAGCTCTTCGTCCTATACACACACACACACACACACACACACACACACACACACACACACACACACACACATAAACATTATTCTGATCACGGGATCAGAATAATATTCTGATCACAACATGAACTTCCCGAGTAACGCGCCTGACCTTCCCTGTGAACTACGTTAAACTTCCGCCAACATTGCCCAAATGGGGCTTGCGATATACCGTTGGAAAGCTATGGACATCAGTATCATGACCCAAGTTAAATTTTTGGCAAAATGTAAGCGGTTTAAGAGCAGTTTTGGAAACCGTTATTTCTTCATATAAAAAACGTGAATCGTATTTTCGATCGCATCTTTAAACCGTTTATCGGAATGAGGCAAATAATATGGCGTTGGAAAGCTGCTGCAAAACCGCTCCTTCCACATGTTGAAAGTTTTCTCTAATTCCCTACAGTTAAAGAGTAATTCGGAAAATTGAAAAATTTCGTAAACCAAACACCCGACTTCGTATTTTCGACGCCATTTCTAAACGGCTAATCCAATTGAGGCAACTAATATGGCGTTGGAAAGCTTATGAAAATGCGCTACTTTTTTATGTTAAAAGTTTTTTCTAATTTTGAATGGTTTAAAAGTAATTTAGAAAACGGTACAAATTCCACCGAGTTCGTATTTTCGAGCTAATTTTTTAATCGTACGTCCAAATGCAGCAAATGCTATGGCGTTGGAAAGCTTGAAGAAATGCGAAACTGTTTTGTTTATATTGTTTCTCCTAATTCATTACGGTTTTATGTCAGTTTTGAAAATGGTTAAAAACGTATTTTTACCGTAATTTCTATAAACTTTATCGGAATGGGGCAAATAATATACCGTGAAAAGCTACGGAAAATGCGAAACTTTTTCATGTTGATGGTTTTCTCTGATTCCAAGCCGTTTTCAAGTAATTTCGAAAACGGCGGGATCATGCGTTCTACCTTTATCGTGAAACAGATTCTTCGAAAATGCACCGCGTGAAGAACCTGAACTTCTCGGCGCATGTACCTGAACTTCACTCTGTTTTTCACGTGATTTTTTTGCTCGTAGGTCTCCATCCACTTGCTCGTAACTCTCAATCCATTCACCGGAATTGAGCAGGTGATATACCGATGGAAAGCTGCTGTAAGCACGTAAGTTTCCCGTTTTGATCATATTTTCATACTCGCGACAATTTTAGAAGTTTTTCATCTAAATTTCATTCAGTGTAGTTGATGAACTTCATACTGTTTTTAAGTTGAACTTCTGTAACGTATTTTCGTTTGTAATTTTCTCATCCATTTACACAAATGATATTCTTGTTGTACAAATCTCTCTCACAATAATTTTTTTAACTTTCTCCGACGGAGTACTTGAACTTATGACGACAACAAATTTAGCCTTTGCATTTTTATTCCTTTTTAATACAAAATGCACACCGTGGAGAACGTGAACTTCTGGTAGTTTATCAACCTGAACTTCTCTCGGTTACGTGAAAATATCTAAGTTTTTTATAAATATTAATCTGAATTTCTTAATCCTTTTTTTGTGAATTTTGAAGCGCTCCATTTTTAAAAGTTAAACTTCTTGTTATTTTATTTTTTGAATTTCTTGTTTCCATTCTTTAATAACGAGGAAAATCTGAGTTTTCTATAATCATCGAACTTCTCCATCTTTTTAATATAGACTTCCTGGTTTTATTTTCTTAATTTTTTTTAATGAAACTTTGAAGCGTTGTATTATTAAAAGTTGAACTTCTTGTTATTTTATTTTTAAACTTCTTGTTTCCGTTTTTTAATAATGAGGGAAATCTAAGTTTTCTATAATCATCGAACTTCTCCATATTTTTAATATGGACTTCCTGGTTTTTTCTTAAACTATTTTATGAAATTTTGAAGCGCTCTATTTTTCAAAGTTGAACTTCTTGTTATTTAATTTTTGAAGTTCTTGTTTCTATTCTTTAATAAAGAGGAAAATCTGAGTTTTCTATAATCATCGAACTTCTCCATCTTTTTAATTTGGACTTCCTGGTTTTATTTCTTTTAGTAATTAAAAAAATCCAACTTTTTGATAGACATCGAGCCGTTCCATTTTTAAATTTGAACTTCTAGGTTTATTTTAACAGAGAAAAATCTTTTTTATAAAATTGTTTGAGATGCTTATTTTTAATTTGACCTTCTTTGGGTTTGTAATAAGCATTGAAGTTCTTCGTCTTTTTAATCTGGACCTATAGGTTTTTTTTTAGAAACGGGGAAAGGTTTTTTATAGTTTTTGAAATGATCATTTTTTTAATTTGAACTTCAATGTACTAGTATTACACAAAGGACAACGCAAAAAAGCTCCAACTTTTTCATGGCACTAGCACATGAGCAAACATTTCGTGCATGGTATGGCATCCAAAATGAGAACTTCTGCACACAGCGACACATGTATCTTGCACAAGCACCTTTTCATGCAATCGAATATACACAAATTTGCATTGAAGCTAATCAGGTGGGGCGAGAAATGAGAATGGATCGGCCTTCTTTAAATTTCTCTTCAGCTAGGCGTTTGTGCCACAAGAACAGAGAGAAGCTGCCTATACGTGGCAACAACAAAAAACACGAGAACACTCTGGCTCTGGCTGCTAATGCATGTACTTAGAAAACACTCAGAGATGTAAATGAAGTTCATCAGCAGCTTGTATAATTTAGAGGCCAAATCACACAAACATAAGACCGGAGTGTTCTCTAATTCCCGCTATTCTTGGCCATGCACTTGGCACCAACAATCATGCCGAGCTAGCTAGTTGTTCCAAGCTGCGGGATATTTCCGATGTTCTTGCCTGTACATTTTCCTCTCCATCGGAAGAGTTCCAACACGGCACACCACCAGTGTGCATTTAGATAAGCTGTTAGTGGCAATCGCTGGTACTAACGAGCACCAACCTTAACAGCACATGACAACCTTTCTTCGTCCGTTCATGTGTGCGTCAATCAAGAGGCGGAATAAATTGTGACCTTCACTACTGCTTGAAAACCGGCTGAATTATGTCGGCCCCCATGACACATGGGTACGCCTCCAACGCATGCTAGCGTGTCTACGTGGTGTGCCGGCCATGAACGCGGCAGCGACCGATCAAACCACATGATTTCGTAGCTCCACCACTGGACTGGATTCCATGCGTTCTCCCTCGCCCAGCCTGCGCGCCGCCGGCAGTTACGCTATGTCTGTCGCTATCCCGGACAGCGCCAGTACGTGAGAGCAAACGTACGATTCTGTCTTTTGTTGTAACAGCCTATTTGACATTTGGACTAGTGGATGTGGAATGTAAAAATCCGCTTCAAAATTACTGCTCACCGACTTTCATTTAGCTAAAATAAGAAACAACAATTTAACGTTGCTCACAATTGCTTTTTTTTACTTTGGACATCTTTTCCCTGGTTGAACTTCTTGAACTGCTCTATTTCTTTATTTTGACCTTCTTGGTTTTGTAATAAACATTGATTTTCTATGTTATTTAAATTTGAACTTCTAGGTTTTTTAAAAGAAGGAAAGTACATTAAAAAAACTTGTACGAATATATAAGGTAAAAACAATTATAGAGACTAGTAGGAATCAGTACATGCATCCATTAGATGAGAATCGATTGGAGAGAGAAAGAGAGAGTAATTTCCTAGCTAAGTTTGATTAAGAATAAGTAGAGACTAGTAGGAATCAGTGCATGCATCCATTAGATGAGAATCGATTGGAGAGAGAAAGAGAGTAATTTCCTAGCTAAGTTTGATTAAGAATAAATAATGAAGGTAGATTTTACATCTCATAGCCAACTGAATGGTGCGCCACGTGAAAATCAGTGGCCTTTTTCTCGACCACAACTTCATTTCTTATCCATTTCCTCTCTCCAGTTACTACCGAACACTCAAAAAAAACCATCTCTCTTTTTTATGTTATTTTTCTATGAACTTTTCAGGGTATAAGACTATCTGAATCTTCTTTCTATCAGCTTAGTAGTACCAACAGCTGCTTTGCGGATTGCGGAGGACACACCTAAAGCGCGTGCGATGGGGGTCCAGGATCCCATATGCGCCATCCAGCGTTGGACCGCTCATATATAGCCACATCCTATTTCCCGTTACATTAGCGCTCGCCCGCCATGCGAGTGCTCGGCGCCATGGTTGAACTTCTACAGTTGCACACATTGATCTGATCTCCACGTCTGCAGCAACTCGCCCTATTTTTTGACATGCTCACCTTGGTTTCTCTGAACTTCTAACATCAGTAAATTGCAGCCACAAGGCCACCATGTTCAGACATCGACTGAAACTGGCGCTTGCTGTTCATTTTGGGATGTTGTACGCAAGCACACTGAACACCAAAATCATGCAAGAACACACACAGAGAACAATAGGGAGGGGATGGACGACGGAGAGATGTAGATGAGAGGACTATGCGCAGTCGTCCGCATCGAGGAAAGTTGACCCGAGGCTGTAGCGCGTGGGAGATGACGACGACGCCAGGGAGCAGTCCATGGCGGCGGCTGGAGGCAATACGGGGTGGGAGCTGGGGGAGAAGCCCCGAGGAGGAGGAGCAATGGCGGGGAAAGCCAACAGGGGGGAGGAGCCGCCATGGTGGGGAGGCTAGCCCGGGAAGGAGCCACCGTAGACCAGCAACATGGGTAGAGGGAGCTGCCGGAGCAGTCGCCAGGAAATAGCCGCGATGGTAGAGGGATCGGCCGGGGATCCTGTTGGTGGGCGGAGGCGGCGCGGGATCTTGATGGGGGATGAC
>NC_057800.1:123417857-123418484 GCF_018294505.1 Triticum aestivum | reverse complement strand
CGGGAGGTTGGGCAGCGGGGCGGTGGGCGGCGGCGCGGTGGGAGCCTGGTCAGTGGCGTGGTGGGCGGCGGGGGATGCGCCAGATGCAATCAAGGGGCTTGGGTTGCGAAAATGCCTTTATGCTGCCGAGCTCAAATCTCCCGAGCTCATTTGAGCTCGGTGAACAGTAAAATCAAAAAAACATTCAAAAAATTCCAATTTTTTTTGGAAGAAACATTGACAAAAATTCTAAGTGCTTGCAAAAATTCATCATGAAATCACATTCCTGTAAAGCGTGGCAAAAAAAAAATCAGTGCTCCAAAATGCTTTTGAAAGTAGCTTTTTCAGAGTACTGATTTTGTTTTTTTGCCACGCCTTCTAAAAATGTGATTTCATGGCGAATTTTTGCAAGCACTTAGAACTTTTGCCAATGTTTCTCCCAAAAAAAATTGCATTTTTTTAAATTTTTTTTGATTTAGTTTTGATTTTACTGTTCACCCGAGCTCATTTGAGCTCGGGTGCAGAAACTCCGCGTCCCTTGGGTTGGGTGTTTTTCCCTTTTTTTCAGAGTTCGGGAAGACCTGGGCGTGCCCTTATATTGCCATTGTGACCAGAATAAGTATTATGATCCTGGGATCATAATAGTCC
>NC_057800.1:123379058-123417694 GCF_018294505.1 Triticum aestivum | reverse complement strand
AAAACCCTTCAGGGAGCCACGAAATCACTTTTCCACCGCCGCAACCTTCTGTATCCGTGAGATCCCATCTTGGGGCCTTTTCCGGCAATCTGCCGGAGGGGGATTAGATCACGAAGGGCTTCTACATCAACCCTATTGCCCTTCCGATGAAGCGTGAGTAGTTTACCTCAGATATACAGGTCCATAGCTAGTAGCTAGATGGCTTCTTCTCTCTCTTTGATTCTCAATACCATGTTCTCCTCGTTGTTCTTGGAGATCTATCCGTTGTAATTGATATGTCCATTTTGCATCATGCCTTTATATTGATATTTATTGCATTATGGATTGTTATTACCTATTTTGGTACAATACTTATACCTTTTCTCTCTTATTTTACAAGGTTTACATGAAGAGGGAGAATGCCGGCAGCTGGAATTCTGGACTGGAAAAGGAGCAAATATGATAGACCTTTTCTGCACAACTCCAAAAGTTCTGAAAATTTACGGAGAATTATTTTGGAATATAAAAAATATTGGGCGAAGAAAATACCAGAGGGGACCCACCAGGAGGCCACAAGCCTGGGGGGCGCACGCTACCCCCCGGGCGCGCCCCTGTGGTTTGTGGCCCCCCTGGCAGGCCTCTGGTGTCCATCTGTTGCTATATGAAGGGTTTTGACCTGGAAAAAAATCTGAAGGAAGCTTTCGGGACAAAGCGGCGCAGTCTCGAGGCGGAACCTGGGCAGAAGCAATCTAGGGCTCCGGCGGAGCTGTTCTGCCGGGGAAACTTCCCTCCCGGAGGGGGAAATCATCGTCATCGTCATCACCAACGACCCTCTTATCGAGAGGGGGTCAATCTCCATCAACATCTTCACCAGCACCATCTCCTCTCAAACCCTAGTTCATCTCTTGTATCCGATCTTTGTCTCAAAACCTTAGATTGGTACCTGTGGGTTGCTAGTAGTGTTGATTACTCCTCGTAGTTGATGCTTGTTGGTTTATTCGATGGAAGATCATATGTTCAGATCCTTAATGATAATTAATACCCCTCTGATTATGAACATGAATATGCTTTGTGAGTAGTTACTTTTGTTCCTGAGGACATGGGAGAAGTCTTGTTATAAGTAATCATGTGAATTTGGTATTCGTTCGATATTTTGATGAGATGTGTGTTGTCTTTCCTCTAGTGGTGTTATATTAACGTCTGTTGGGAAACGCAGTAATTTCAAAAAATATCCTACGCACACGCAAGATCATGGTGATGCATAACAACGAGAGGGGAGAGTTTCTTCCACGTACACTCGTAGACCGGAAGCGGAAGTGTTATGAGAACGCGGTTGATGTAGTTGTATGTCTTCACGATCCGACCGATCCAAGTACCGAACGTACGGCACCTCCGAGTTCAGCACACGTTCAGCTCGGTGAGGTCCCACGAACTCCGGTCCAGTAGAGCTTCAAAAGAGAGTTCCGTCAGCACGACGGCATGATGACGGTGATGATGATGCTACCGACGCAGGGCTTCGCCTAAGCACCGCTACAATATGACCGAGGTGGATTATGGTGGAGTGGGGCACCGCACACGGCTTGGAACAATCAACTTGTGTGTCCATGGGGTCCCCCTGCCCCCGTATGTAAAGGAGGGAGGAGGAGGAGGGCCGGTCCTCTACTATGGCGCGCCCTGGGGAGTCCTACTCCCACCGGGAGTAGGATTCCCCCCTTCCATATAGTAGGAGTAGGAGAGAAGGAAAGGGAAAAGAGAAGAGAAGGAAGGAAGGGGCGCAGCCCCTCCCCCTAGTTCAATTCGGACTAAGTCTTGCAGGGCGCGTAGCCTCCCCTCTCTCTTTCCCCTAAAGCCCAATAAGGCCCATATACTCCCCGACGAATTCCCATAACTCTTCGGTACTCCAAAAAATACCTGAATCACTCGGAACCTTTTCGATGTCCGAATATAGTCGTCCAATATATCGATCTTTACGTCTTGACCATTTCGAGACTCCTCGTCATGTCCCCGATCTCATCCGGGACTCCGAACTTCGGTACATCAAAACACATAAACTCATATTACCAATCGTCACCGAACGTTAAGCGTGCGGACCCTACGGGTTCTAGAACTTTGTAGACATGACCGAGACACGTCCACAGTCAATAACCAATAGTGGAACCTGGATGCTCATATTGGCTCCTACATATTCTACGAAGATCTTTATCGATCAAACCGCATAACAACATATGTTGTTCCTTTTGTCATCGGTATGTTACTTGCCCGAGATTCGATCGTTGGTATTTCAATACCTAGTTCAATCTCATCACCGACAAGTCTCTTTAATCGTTCCATAATGCATCATCCCGCAATTGACTCATTAGTCACATTGCTTGCAAGGCTTATAGTGATGTGCATTACCGAGAGGGCCCAGAGATACCTCTCCGACAATCGGAGTGACAAATCCTAATCTCGATCTATGCCAACTCAACAAGTACCATCGGAGACACCTGTAGAGCACCTTTATAATCACCCAGTTAAGTTGTGACGTTTGGTAGCACACAAAGTGTTCCTCCGGTATTCAGGAGTTGCATAATCTCATAGTCAGAGGAACATGTATAAGTCATGAAGAAAGCAGTAGCAACAAACTAAACGATCATCGTGCTAAGCTAACGGAATGTGTCAAGTCAATCACATCACTATCTAATGATGTGATCCCATTAATCAAATGACAACTCATGTCTATGGCTAGGAAACTTAACCATCTTTGATTCAACGAGCTAGACAAGTAAAGGCATACTAGTGACACTCTGCTTGTCTATGTATTCACACATGTATTAAGTTTCCGGTTAATACAATTCTAGCATGAATAATAAACATTTATCATGATATAAGGAAATAAATAATAACTTTATTATGGCCTCTGGGGCATATTTCCTTCAGTTCCCACTTGCACTAGAGTCAATAATCTAGTTCACATATTTATGTGATTAGTTCACATCTCCATGTGACTAATACCCAAATGGTTTACTAGAGTCAATAATCTAGTTCACATCGCTATGTGATTAACACCCAAAGAGTGATCATGTTTTGCTTGTGAGAGAAGTTTAGTCTATGGGTCTGCAATATTCAGATCTGTATGTATTTCGCAAATTTCTATGTCTACAATGCTCTGCATGGAGCTACTCTAGCTAATTGCTCCCACTTTCAATATGTATCCAGATCAAGACTTAGAGTCATCTAGGTCGATGTAAAAAGCTTGCATCGGCGTAACTCTTTATGACGAACTCTTTTATCACCTTCATAACTGAGAAATATTTCCTTAGTCCTCTAAGGATAATTTTGACCGATGTCCAGTGATCTACTCCTAGATCACTATTGTACTCCCTTGCCAGAATCATGCTAAGGTATACAATAGGACTGGTAAACAACATAGTATACTTTATACAACCTATGACTGAGGCATAGGGAATGACTTTTCATTCTCTTCCTATTTTCAGTTGTGGTCGGGTTTTGAGTCTTTACTCAACTTCACACATTGCAACACAGGAAAGAACTCCTTCTTTGACGGTTCCATTTTGAACTACTTCAAAATCTTGTCAAGGTATGTACTCATTGAAAAAACTTATCGAGCGTCATGATCTATCTCTATAGATCTTGATGCTCAATGTGTAAGCAGCTTCATCGAGGTCTTTCTTTGAAAAACTCTTTTCAAACACTCCTTTATGCTTTCCAGAAAATTCTACATTATTTCCGATCAACAATATGTCATTCACATATACTTATCATAAATGTTGTAGTGCTCCCACTCACTTTCTTGTAAATACAGGCTTCACCACAAGTCTGTATAAAACCATATGCTTTGATCACTTTATCAAAGCATATATTCCAACTCCGAGATGCTTGCACTAGTCCATAGATGGATCGCTAGATCTTGCTCACTTTGTTAGCACCTTTAGGATCGACAAAACCTTCTGGTTGCATCATATACAACTCTTGTTTAAGAAATCCATTAAGGAATACAATTTTGACATCCATTTGCCAGATTTCATAAAATGCGACAACTGCTAATATGATTCGGACAGACTTTTAAGCATCGATACGAGTGAGAAAATCTCATCGTAGTCAACACCTTGAACTTGTCAAAAACATTTTTGCGACAATTCAAGCTTTGTAGATAGTAACACTACTATCAGCGTCCGTCTTCCTCTTGAAGATCCATTTATTCTTAATGACTCACCGATCATCGGGCAAGTCAATCAAAGTCCATACTTTGTTCCATACATGGATCCCATCTCAGATTTCATGGCCTCAAGCCATTTCGCGGAATCTGGGCTCATCATCGCTTCCTCATAGTTCGTAGGTTCGTCATGGTCAAGTAACATGACATCCAGAACATGATTACTGTACCACTCTGGTGCGGATCTCACTCTGGTTAACCTACGAGGTTCGATAGTAACTTGATCTGAAGTTACATGATCATCATCATTAGCTTCCTCACTAATTGGTGTAGGAATCACATGAACAGATTTCTGTGATGAACTACTTTCCAATAATGGAGCAGGTACAGTTACCTCATCAAGTTCTACTTTCCTCCCACTCACTTCTTTTGAGAGAAACTCCTTCTCTAGAAAGGATCCATTCTTAGCATCGAATGTCTTGCCTTCGGATCTGTGATATAAGGTGTACCCAACTGTCTCCTTTGGGTATCCTATGAAGACACATTTCTCCGATTTGGGTTTGAGCTTATTAGGATGAAACTTTTTCACATAAGCATCGCAACCCCAAACTTTAAGAAATGACAACTTTGGTTTCTTGCCAAACCACAGTTCATATGGCGTCGTCTCAACGGATTTAGATGGTGCCCTATTTAACGTGAATGCAGCTGTGTCTAATGCATAACCCCAAAACGATAGTGGTAAATCGGTAAGAGACATCATATATTTCACCATATCTAATAAAGTACAGTTACGATGTTCGGACACACCATTACACTGTGGTGTTCCAGGTGGCGTGAGTTGCGAAACTATTCCGCATTGTTTCAAATGAAGACCAAACTCGTAACTCAAATATTCTCCTCCACGATCAGATCGTAGAACTTTATTTTCTTGTTACGATGATTTTCCACTTCACTCTGAAATTGTTTGAACTTTTCAAATGTTTCAGATTTATGTTTCATCAAGAAGATACACCCATATCTTACTGCCGCGAGCCTCAACACTCATCGGACTACATAAATCAGTATGTATTATTTCCAACAAGTCTGTTGCTCGCTCCATTGTTCCGGAGAATGGAGTCTTAGTCATCTTGCCCATGAGGCATGGTTCGCAAGCATCAACTGATTCATAATCAAGTGATTCCAAAAGCCCATCAGCATGGATTTTCTTCATGCGCTTTACACCAATATGACCTAAACGGCAGTGCCACAAATAAGTTGCACTATCATTATTAACTTTGCATATTTTGGCTTCAATATTATGAATATGTGTATCACTACGATCGAGATTCAATAAACCATTCACCTTGGGTGTATGACCATTGAAGGTTTTATTCATGTAAACAGAACAACAATTATTCTCTGACTTTAAATGAATAATCTTATTGCAATAAACATGATCAAATCATATTCATGCTTAACACAAACACCAAATAACATTTATTTAGGTTCAACACTAATCCTGAAAGTATAGGGAGTCTGCGATGATGATCATATCAATCTTGGACACTTCCAACACACATCGTCACTTCACCCTTAACTAGTCTCTGTTCATTCTGCAACTCCCATTTCGAGTTACTAATCTCAGCAGCTGAACTATTATCAAATACTGAGGGGTTGCTATAAACACTAGTAAAGTACACATCAATAACATTTATATCGAATATACCTTTGTTCACTTTGCCATCCTTCTTATCCGCCAAATACTTGGGACAGTTCTGCTTCCAGTGACCAGTCCCTTTGCAGTAGAAGCACTTAGTCTCAGGTTTAGGTCTAGACTTGAGCTTCTTCACAAGAGCAGCAACTTGCTTGCCGTTCTTCTTGAAGTTCCCCTTCTTCCCTTTGCCCTTTTCTTGAAACTAGTGGTCTTGTCAACCATCAACACTTGATGCTTTTCTTGATTTCTACCTTCGTTGATTTCAGCATCACGAAAAGCTTGGGAATCGTTTCTGTTATCCCTTGCATTGTTCATCATGAAGTTCTAGTAACTTGGTGATAGTGACTAGAGAACTCTGTCTATCACTATCTTATCTGGAAGATTAACTCCCACTTGATTCAAGTGATTGTAGTACTCAGACATTCTAAGAACATGCTCACTGGTTGAGCTATTCTCCTCCATCTTGTAGGAAAAACACTTTGTCAAAGGTCTCATACCTCTCGACTCGGACATGAGTCTGAAATACAAATTTCAGCTCTTGGAACATCTTATATGCTCCGTGGCGTTCAAAACGTTTTTGAAGTCCTGGTTCTAAGCCGTAAAGCATGGTGCACTAAACTATCAAGTAGTCATCATACCGAGCTTTGCCAAACGTTCATAAAGTTTGCATCTGCTCCTACAATAGGTCTGTCACCTAGCGATGCATCAAGGACATAATTCTTCTGTGCAACAATGAGGATAATCCTCAGATCAAGGATCCAATCCGCATCATTGCTACTATTATCTTTCAACATAGTTTTCTCTAGGAACATATCATAAGTAAAACGGGGAGCTACATCGCGAGCTAGTGATCTACAACATAGTTAAGAAAAATACTATCAGGTACTAAGTTCATGATAAATTAAAGTTCAATTAGTCACATTACTTAAGAACTCCCACTTAGATAGACATCCCACTACAAAAAAAAGACATATCCATGACATTTTGGGCCGAACGAATTTTTTTCTGTCATACATATGACACTTCTATGACGATAATTGTGACAAAACCCGGTATCATCATAGATGTGGTGGGATCCTACTTCTATGACAAAAAATCATGACAGAAAATGGGCTTTTCGTCCTAGGCGGGCCGGAGACGCAGCTGCATGACATTCTTTGGGTCGTCCATGATGGAAAAAACCATGGTAGAAGCGAGGGGGAGGAAATTTTTTGGGGAGTTCCTGGTTACGGTGGGAGGTCGGGGGCCGAGCAATGCGCGTTTCTCTCATACACGTACGCGCGTGTGTGTGAGGCGTTGGCTCTAACTGAACCCGAACGAGGCGTTGGGCTCTAACTGAACCCGAACGATTGCACTGCAGGCTACGCGTTACTGAACCCGAGCGATCGATCGATGGATGTTAACTGAACCCGATCGAGTGATTCCTTCGCTACTGCTGCTAACTGAAGCCGATCGATGCTGCCTTTGGGATGAACAGTGAGCGTTGCGGGAGGTTTGGATGAACAGTGAGCGGTGCCATTTGTCTGGATGAACAGGACCCCGTGGTGTGGTGGAGGGCTGGATGAACAGTAGACGGTGGAGGGGTGCTCGTGGAGGGGTGGTTGAACAGGACCCGTGGTGTGGAGGGCTGGATGAACAGTAGACAATGAAGGGGTGCCCGTGGAGGGGTGGTTGAACAGGACCCCGTGGTGTGGAAGGCTGGATGAACAGTAGACGGTGGAGGGGTGGTTGAACAGTAGCCGCTGGAGTAGCGCGCGGTGGAGGCTGGATGAACAGGAGCCCGTGGAGGCTGGATGAACAGGAGCCCGTGGAGGCTGGAGGAGGTCGACGGTGGAGATGAATAGTATCCCGTGGAGTCCCGTTTTGCGGTACGCCACACCTCTCCCGATGAACAGGACCCCCGTTTCGATCGTAGCGCTCCAACACAAGTCTGTTTCCTCCGTTTTGCGGTACGCCACACCCCTCCCGATCAACAGGATCCCCGTTTCGACCGTAGGAGGTCCGTTTCCTCCGTTTTGCGGTACGCCACACCCCACCCGATCAACAGGACCCCCGTTTCAACCGTAGGAGGTCCGTTTCCTCCATTTTGCGGTACGCCACACCCCTCCCGATGAATAGGATCCCGTTTCGAATGTGGCCGATCGAACACAAGGCCGTTTCCTCCGTTCTGCGGTACGCCAGGCCTCGTTTCCATCGCCTGTTCCGCCCAAGCCCTCCTGATGAGCACGACGCATTCCGTTGCCTCCCCATGAACACGACGCATTCTGTTGCCTCCCCATGAACACGGCGCATTCCATTGCCTCCCCATGAACACGACGACGACGTTGTTTCTCCGTTCCGACCCAGCCATGTACACGAGCCCTGGCCGTATGTATGCGCGAGCAGGCGTTCGAGACCCGCCCGTATGTACACATGCGTGGCCATATTTTCTTTCTTGCACCCTGGCCGCCTCTACTACGGCACGTGCGCGCCTCTACATCGACCAGTATATATGTACGTACATGTTCGCGACCAGAATGACAACGCTACGTACGCTTCGACCAGGTGGGTCCCGACTGTCAGGCACTTCCTTGTGTGCGAAGATGTAGCTGGTGGGTCCTAGCAGTCAGGGGGCGAAATACGGTGGCCCGTACAGTGGGTCCCACTGTCAGGTGGAGGAATAATTATTTTGAACGTAATAAGGAGGCACTTCCTTGCTGCGGCCGTGGACCCAACTGTCGGCCTCTCCATGTACAGTCCACGTCCGATGGAAGCCGTTCCTTGACCATGTTGACCACGCCGCGCTGAGAGCACCAGGGCGGTGGACGACGGCGAGGCCTAGGAAGGGGATGACGCGGAGCCGGGGAAGACGCGGCAGTGGATGCCCACGCGTAGAGGAGTACGAGGGTTCACTGGTTCGCTGCGGTATGAGGCTGCCGTCGTCACAGAATAATAGGGGGTGTGGGTGAGTAGAGGGATGGCCTGGCCAGCGGTGGGAGTAGTAGGGGGCGATGAGGCCTCCGCCGCATCGCAGTCGGCCATGGGAGGCAGGAGCACGAGGCACGACCGGCGCTGGTTTGGGCAGCTAGAGCAAGAAGACCAGAGGTTGAAGAAGCACTATGGCCGTTGGATGGACATCGTACGGTCACTGGAGCTAGAATCGTGCATATTGACTAAGTTGACAAAGCCCTCCGTCCCCGTCAACTTAGTAGGCCCACAAGTCAGCCTGCCACTATACTGGGTCCCAGCTAACAGGGGGAGTATTCATTTTTTTGTGCATAATAAGGAGGCACTTCCTTGCGTGTGAAGATATAGCTGGTGGGTCCGAGCTGTCAGCGGTGGTAACGTTTTTTTTGCGAAATACAGAGGCCCTTTCGGTGGGTCCCTGATGTCAGGTGGAGGAATCATTATTTTGCGCGTAATAAGGAGGCATTTCCTTGCGTGCGGCCGTGGACCCAGCTGTCGGCCTCTTCACGTAAAGTCCACTTCAAATGCATGTGGTCGTTGACCATGTTGACCAGGCCGCGCCAAGAGCACCAGGGTGGTGGACGAGGCGAGGCCTAGGAAGGGAACGACACGGAGGTAGGGAAGACTCGACAGTTGTTTCCCACGCGGAGGGGAGTATGACTGTACGAGGGTTTAGTGGTTCGTCTGCCGTCGCTGGAGAATAACAGCAGGTGTGGGTGAGTAGAGGGATGGCTAGGCCAGCGCTGTGAGTACGGTGGGGCAGTGAGGCCTGCGCAGCAGCAGAGCCGGCCGCGAGGAGGAGGGAGCAGGCAGTCCCGCCGGTGCCTGTTTGAGCGGCTGGAGCAGGAAGAGCAGATATTGAAGAAGCACGACGGCCGTTGGATGGCCATCCAACAGTCACTGGTTGTGCGTCAACCTTTTTTTAGGAAAGCCTCAAATCTGTGGAAAACAGCATGCAACCCATCTGGCATTATTTCTAATAATTTACAGTCCATTTGCTAATTATTAAGCTTTTTTGGAGCCCATATTCTTTTTGTTAGCATTACAGCCCATATTGTGGCCACGGTTAAAAAGTTATACGAAATTTTGCATATTTCGGTGCTGTTCGAACTGTTTTTAATCTTGAAATTTCGACTCACATTCAAACTGATTTTAAAAATAAATGTATATCAATCTAAAATCCAACAAATTCTCCATGCTTAAAAATTAATGTAATTTCAAATCTCGAAATGAAAAAAAAGATATTTGAAACTAATTGCCGGTTTGATGTGTTTAAAAAATGTACATCCCATTTCTCATTACTAATGGGCCATTTTCTCAGCCAGCCGAATGAAAGCTCTCCTCGTCTTGAAAGATTTGCAGCCCAACAGGCCTGACAAAGCGACTTACTTGTCAAATCACAAAAAACTGGGCTATGGCCGTGGACCCAGCTGTCAGCCTCTCCACGTATAGTACTCTTCCGATGGAATGTCATTGACCACGCCACGCCGAGAGCACCAAGGCGGTGGATGACGGCAAGGCCTAGGAAGGGGACGACGCGGAGCCGGGGAAGACGCGGCAGTGGTTGCCCACGCGGAGAGGAGTACGAGGGTTCACTGGTTCGGCTGCGGTGTGAGGCTGCCGTCGCCGCAGGGCCTGGCTAGCGGTGGGAGTAGTAGGGGGCGATGAGGCCTCATCGGCAGCACAGCCGGCCACTGGAGGCAGGAGCAGGCGGTCTCCCCGGCACTGGTTTGGGCGGCTGGTGCAAGAAGAGCAGCGATTGAAGAAGCAGCAGGACCGTTCGATTCAAATCCAACGGTTACTGCTGCTAGAATCGTTTGTCGACTAAGTTGATAAGCCCTGCGTACGCGTCAACTTAGTAGGCCCACAGGTCAGCCTCCCAACCAGTGCACCCCAGATGTCAGTGGGAGGAATCATTTTTTTCGCGTAATAAGGAGGCAGTTGATTGCGTGCGGCCAGGCCAGCGGAGGGAGTAGGGTGGGCCGGGGAAGCCTGCGCGGCATCACAACGGGCCACAAGAGGAGGGAGCAAGCAGTCCCGCCGGCGCTAGTTTAGGCGGCTGGAACAGGAAGATTAGAGATTGAAGAAGCACGTCGGCCGTTGGATGGACATCCAACACTAACTGCTGCTAGAATCGTGTGTTCACTGACAAAGCCTTGCCTAAACAAGTCAGCCTCGAAATCTGTGGCGTGTACAACCCATTTGCTATTATTTTTATAATTTTTACTCATTTTCTAATTCATATGGAATTTATTGCATCCCGTTTTCCATTTTTAGAATTGCTGGCCATTTTCTGGTCAGTACCAGGGCCAAAAAATTAACCAAATATGTGGGAAATTTTGAAAATTCGCAATTTTTTGCTGGGGAACGAAATATTCTTAATCCAAAAATTAATAGCCATACTAAAACAAATTTAAAAATAAATTAGTACTATGTCATGTTAAATCCAATGAAATACGTATAAGATATCAGTGAAGAACAAAAACAAAAAAAGAAACTTCTATCCCATTTGTTATAAATTTTTTGGAATTTTCAACCCCTTTTGATATTACTTTTAACAGACATTGACCATACTCTTAAGCCAGGCCGGAATGCATCCCTCCTCGTCTTGAAAGATTTGCAGCCCAGTAATTCGGAGAAAACAAATAGGCCTAGTTTGGGTATTCTTCAAAAAGAAATACTGGGCTACCTATTTTCCCAAAGAACTAGTGCATGAGCATTTAGCTTTATTTATTTACTTATTTATGTTTAGGAGACCATGAGCATGTACCTGGGCCGGATTCATGTGAGAGCCTCCCAGTTAATTATGGGCTTCTTTATTGGGCCTTCATCAGTGGGCTGCATGTTATCAACAAGTGGAAAATGTGTTCCGAGTTTCAAAAAAAATGTGTTCTGTACGATAAATAGTATGCGCTACATACGGTATGGGGCACTAAAGGATCGAACCGTGCAACGACTTCCAAAACATTGTGTTTGTCGTTCTAACAACATATTTATTCAACCAACAGACAAAATATACTACTGATTGTACATTGAAAACAGCAGCACGAGCAACCAGGGCTGGGGGTGCAACGGAAGCAGTAAGCAGGCCAGAAGAGTGAAGATGCAACTCTCTCTTCCAAACCAAACATCAGCCATCATTACAAAAGGGCTACCAAAAAAGAATAAGTGTATGCATCAAACTAAATAAAGATCCTACTACACCAAGTTTACGCATCTAACTAACTGGCTTAGTTAGACGTTACTATTTATTAAGCTGTGGAGATTGGTTGATGGCTTGAACCAGATGGGTGCCTCACGGGGGAAACTCCAGCTAGCAGGTCGAAGTCTGATACTTGCGACCCTCTCTCCTACTTTGGGCTGCAGAGCGTGGCGGCACATATCAGGGTATGGTGCATGCAGAGACGCATGGTACGCTGTGTACACACAGTTTTGCCTGATGAACGAAATCGCGCTGCCATCATGATCCTTGCCATCGGTTATCTCCTGGTTAATCGGATAATTCAGTCCGACAAACAGAGAGCATGTACCAAGGCTACTTACCAGCCTCCAGTCAAAAATTCCTGAAGGCCTAGAGAAGCTGGGATCCTGCTCAAAGACCTTGCAGTGACTGTGATTGTATTCCGCGAAACAACACGTCCGGTACGTGCGAACGATCATCAATCTTTCGCCGTCGTCTGATCGAGCCAGGAACCACCTGCAACTGCCATGCCGCTTTTCTTTGGAAGGTTCTGGGATTAGGAAGGGTAGGGACATCAGGCGGCCTACAACATCATATCAAGTTGGAGTCAAATAAAAAAGGGCTCTTGGTTTAGTCAATCTTAAGAACATCATGTTATGAGTATGAATATTTTTTCAGCAAATGTTGACAGTAATATAAGAAAGCCATCATGATATCATAGGAAAGTAACATACTGCTGTAACAACCGTTTCTAGCGATGACTGGAGTAGGACAGCAATACGTACAACCATAGAATGAGTCGACAGCGTAAATGAAGCCCTTGTGTTCAACGGCATCAGAGAACCATGGAGGATGTATGATCCTGCGATGGACGTGCAGATTTATCCACTTACCGTAGTGACCTGTTAGATAGGCGAGACCGCGGTTGAAGAACGCAATTAGCCCGAAGTCTTTATAATTCACAGATCTTGTGGGCACTTGGCAGATTACAACCTTGAGCAAATCAAACTTGGTATCATGTTGGCTACTGTAAGATTCCAAGTATTCTGGGCCGCGGTGCCAAAGCAGTGCAGTGTTAATCGAAGGAAGGGGGATCAATCGCCGGGTGTAGACCTCCATGAGCATCCAGCTACCGCGACCGTCGACGAGCACCATCCAAGATGTGTTCATGCCGACCCAGTACATACCGTTAATGTAGTTGAGGCTGACGGGGATCGGATCGCAGTTAAGGGGGTTGATGCTCGCCACCCTATGATCGTTATGCTGGGTGACACGTCGTTTCTGAAGATCAGGCGGCATCAGCAAGCAAGGAGCTGGCTTAAATAGCTCCGGCCTGAGGGCTTTGAGTAAACGGTACAACCCCGACGAGCATGCAGCGAGCGGCATGGTACTGAGATTGTTCACACGCGAAACAATGAGCTTGATTACCTTTGTGGGGAGCAAATTCCAGCCACTCTTTCGGTGGACGCTGCTCGGTTCTGCCATTGTTAGTGCTTGGGTTTCAGATGAGGGGGGGGGAGGCTTCTTAGCGGGGATGGAAGATTGGACGAGATTATGTGCGGACAAAGATGGAGAAGCGAATATGTGCTGCGAGAAGTGGACAGGTGATGATGACTACAACATGCCGCTTGACTTACGAGACACATACCAGCAACGTAGGGTCATGTCGATGCCACACAACTTGCTTGAGTGATCACAGTACTGGTACTCCCTACAATGCTATGCCCTAACTTGCTTGAGTAGAGTAGTAGAGTAGGACTCTGCTCTACTACTAGCACCGGAGGAGTAGTATATTCTAATCTAAAATAGTTACAAACTTCAATGCCCGAGCGTGGAACGACTACGAACCATGCTCAAAGACCATGTCTACGTAGTGTTTGGACATGGGCGACAACCTCAACGCCAACGGTGCTGCTCCCGTTGCACAGTATGTGTTTCTGTCCTTCCTGTTCGAAATCGTGGTAGAATTCATGTTTCTACTCTGTATCCTACTACTATGCTAGTCCACATGATTAGTTTCATCTCTGTTATAGCCGTCATGATTTATTTTGTGCTTATTCGGATTAAATCTCGTAGTAACTTGCTCATATATTCAACTGGCGCAACGTCCCCTACAGCCACTCCCGTTTCATGGACGGCCTGGTCGATGTTGGAATTTTGCTAGTAGGCCTTTATAAGGTGAGCTCTTCTACCACTTGTATGAGCATGAGAGGAGGAGACCTACACGCGCGCTCCTCCTCCTCGCTCGCCTTGCCACGCCACGCCTCGTCATGACGCGCCGCGGGTTGCATGATTGAGCCAAGCCGAGGACAGAGCTATACTCCCACGACCTGCCCGGCCTGCACTATATAGTTTCTCACCACCGTTCCAGATCATTGCGCCGCCAAGCAAGTCTTCTCCATCCCTCCTTTCGGTGTGCACCTGGAGAAGGGACAACAGGCCTCCGAAACCCCGCCTCCCATGATCCTGTATGGGAGAGGGGCGATTGGGTTTTTGGGGAGCGCACTCGCGTGACTGTTGGCAGCAACGACTTCGCGAACGACGACTTATTCCCCGATCTTGGCAACCTCATCCTCGACATGGGCGACAACGTCAACGCCGGCAACCAGTGAGATACAGGGTGTAGGAAGCGGTTTGGGAATTTGCATGCCTTTCCAACCAGTGAGATACTCCGTACAAAGTACGACAGAGAAATAACCACAGAGAAGGAAGCTAAAAGTAAACAATCAAACGAGCATTTTTGCATTTGTTTTGCATTGAATCGTTTCACAAGCTTGACTAGTGCTGTTTTTCTACTTTTACAAAAACCGCATTGTAATGTTAAAACGTGCATTTGCACGTACATAAGTAATAGTAGTACTCCCTCCGTCTAGGTGTATAAGTCTTCCCTCCTTCTTGGTCACGGTGCACAACCGAAGATGACTTATTGACCTGGACGGAGGGAGTAGCACAGTCTGCAAGCATATATCGAGAGAGACGTGTAGTGCGATAGTATATAGTAAAGTTTGTGCTATATGCACGTACTTGCAAAATGCGTACGAATACACAAGGCTTCCAAACTTTCCCTTTTACATACTTAATTAAGGACGCTAAAAATTCCTGAACGTTCGGGATTTATCATTTGCGTCCCAAAACTAGTGAGATCGCCTTACGAAACAAAAATTATACTCCTCCTAAAAGCCACGACGCTCGCAGGAGCGCTTGCTGCGCGCCACGAGTGCCTTGGTGCGCGGCCGTTTCCCAGCGTGCCGACACAACGCCTCTTCCTCAGCCTCGCAACTCGCGAGGTGCTGATTGGCGGCTTGCCGGCGGGCGAGCACGATCTCACCGGTGTGGTGATCCGGCGTCAACAGGTACTCCTCCTCGCTGGAAGCGTGCACCCGGTCCACGTACCGCCAAGCGTAGATGAGGTGCTTGGGCCTGACTGCACTCAGGGCGTCGGCACGGGCGTCCTCCGCCACCCTCACGGCCCTCGCACGAGCCTTCTGCCAAAGAGCCAATTGCCTGACTCTCTCGGACACGACATAGGCCTCCCAGGCAGCTTGTTCCGTGATGCGCTTCTCTTCCTCGGCCTTCTTCTCCGCTTCTATTTTGGCGCGCTCTGCTGGAGGCAAAGCCTCCCACAAGGCGACATCCATTTCTTTCCCAAGCTCCTCAAGGCTGGGGGGGCTCAGCGGGCGGTGCGGCGTTCTCCTCGTAGCGGGGAGCCGACGCGTGCTCCGGCGCGCGTGCTGGCGAGATTGGGAACACCGACGCGTCCACCTCTACGCGTCGCGGCGAGGAGCGGAACACCGACGCGTCCTCCTCGACTAGTGGCGGCGAGGAACGGGACGGCGACGCGCCGCGTAGCGGCGAGGAGCGGAACACCGACGCATCCTCCTCAACTAGTGGCGGCGAGGAACGGAACAGCGACGCGTGACCGTCCGCGCGGTGCAGCGAGGGGCTCCTAGGGCTTGGGAGGGGCGATGCCATGGTGGTTGACATGAGAGGGAGGGGGAGGAGATAGCGATGAACGTGAACGTGAGGGGGGGAGATAGAGATGTCGTGGGAGGCGCAGTATTTATAGCAAGCAATGGCACACCTACGTAAGATATGGACTGAGCTGCACTGACTTAACTGCCGGTCCAGTTGCGTCACTGACATGTGGGCCAGACCCCTGTTGGGCCCATATGTCAGTGACCGAATGCACCTGTAGTTAAGTAACAACTACGTGGGCATATTTGTTGGATTAAATTACGGGGGAGCGAAGGGGTGGAAATATTGCTGGTCACAACGGATTGGACGAGCGTGGGGGGAGGAGAGTCATGCATGCAGATTTTTTCACACGGGGTGGAGTGGTGGGACCGTCGGAGGGAGAAGGAGAGTTTGGCAGGCATATTGTTTCCACACATGGAGATGAAAAGATTTGGAGACGAACGGGCTTCCTGCAGGTATGGGGAATGGTGCATAATAAGTCATCTTGCATGCCGGGCTAGGTATAGTTTGAAGTCATTAAAAACAAACACACCCCACACATGTTCATATTTCAAGGTGCACTAAATTATTGCATGTGATGATTAAGGCTGGACATAATGGTGGTATCTTAGCTGGTATCATGCACACGGGAATAGCAAACATGTTGATGTTTTAAAAGAATTAAAGAAGAAATGGGGGTTAGAGTAACTAGTGTTCATGCATGCATTGGTAAACACATTTTTTTGTGGAGAACGACAGCACTAGTTGAGTACTTTTGCAGACTTGAAAAACTATTCCACAATGTGTCAACATTCACAATGTCAAATCAATATTTTTACACTCATTATAAAACGTAGTTCTTATACTCATTATAATCAGTACTCCCTCCGTCTAGGTGAGCAAGTCATCTTAGATTGTGCACTGTGACCAAGGAGGAGGGGAAAACGAGAGATCTTAATGTTTATTTGCTAATTAATAGCATTGCATGCAATGAACTAACCACTGCATGTCGTGTTTGGTAGTCAAGTCATTAAAAGCATGCACACCCACATCTCCTATTGGTTGATATGTCAAGAAACAAGAAACGAGGTAGAAGTTAATGCACTGCGCCTAAGTGTTTTGGGAGTATTGTAGATATTGATATTTTTAGTATAAATTTGGTCGTGCGATTTCATTGATGCCTGTCAAAGCGTTGACAGGTCTGCTATGCGTGACCTGAAGATGAAAGCGTTGAGCATCTCGAAGTTGATCAACAATCTTTAATTGTCAAAGATTAGCCGTTCGGCCAATAAGGTGGCACACTTAATCGCTAAGTATAGCTTTGACAATAGATTAGATGGTATTCTTGTAAATAACGTACCGCCCTGTGTGGTGAATATTGTATCGAATGAGTGTACTGGTGTGGCTGGTTAATTAATATAAGGTGGTGTTAAAAAAAAGTATAAATTTGGTCAAACACTTTGCAAACGGTTGACGGGAGTAAAAAGGACCAGAGGGAGTATCATGCATGCGGAGTAGGCAAAAAAAATTGCTTGTCTAAAAAAAAGGCAAAAAATTGCTCATTTATAGCCGGTCGAAGTCTCAAAGGGCACGACCGCGTGAGGGAGACGAAGCTCGTGGGATGCGCGACGTTTGACAGAATTAAGTGAAGTTACATCCACGCGCCGACATGGCGTGCGAACAGGCAGAAGCTATACCGTTTCAATGCCTGCGCTATGAGAGGTCGCATCCGTGTCAGAGCAATCACTCCCTCCAGTCCTTTTTTGTTTGGGTATAACAAAATCTCGTTTTCCATTCACATTTTACAAGTAAAGTTTGTGGACAAACTTTGACCCAAAGTACGATGGGGACTAGTAAACCAGAATTGAGGTAGTAGTTTTTTTAATCGAAGAAGGGTTTCCCCTTCCTATTTTCATTAAAGAAAACCAGCATGTAAATCTAACCATTTTATTTGCCCTAGAACTACCAGGTTCAACATCTCGCAACATAAATCCATACAACCTCCATCGCAAAAAAAACAAACCATACAACCATACGCCTAGGAGGTACATAGTACTATGAATTCCATTTTCGCTCCATACCAATCGTTCTAAAAACTACTTACTACTTATAACGCGCCATTGAAAATCGGAACTCTTAACCCCACTAAAAACGATATTTTAAACGTGGTTACTCGATCTGTGGCAAATGGCGAGCCACCGCGCTCCAAGTCGTTCACCTGTGGTCCCGACCATCAACTCCTATGGATCAAATTATCACGCGAGCTGACTATTCCTACAAAGGTGCTCCACCACGTACCCAGTACCCGCGAATGCAGCAATCATGCCCCTAGGGTTTTAGGGTTTATTTGTTAACGTCGCCTTTACGTAACACTCATGTGTGCGAGACAGCGAGAGGCCGACTGCGTGCGTGCGCCTCTTCTCTTCGTATATGTACTCCACCGTTTGTCTGGTGTCCAAAAAATTATAATAACTACTAGCAATGTGCCAATGCGTTGCCACACGATCAAAGTAGATTAATTACAGTGGCGGAGCTAGATGCAGACTACGCCTGGGGCTGTGCTATGTTGAGTGATAAACTTCTATAATTTTCTATGCTTTGCATGAAGAAATTACAAAGGAAGTTGTTTCTAGGCCTGGGGCTATAACCCTAGCTGCCCCAGGTCTGTCTCCGCCATTAGATTAATACATATTCACCGATTTGATAGAAAAAAAGTCTTGCTTTGAAATACGTATATCACTAAAAATATGTTATGCTTCACTCAAAATATATTCCTTTGGTGGTTTTGATGAGATAAGGGAGGAATGTTGTTGGTTTCAAGATTCGAGAAGTGGTATATGTCTAATTTCTACTCTTACTAGCAAGATGCCCGTGTGTTGCACGCAACATCAAGATCTTGTGGGAGAAAAGGATGAACGAGGGAAGGCCTTATCTGCAAATGTGGTGAAGAGTGCGGGTAAATTGCCATATTTTCCTTCCTATCCGTCAGATATAAATCAGACGACCTACATTGCAGGATGGCAGGCCCACCATCATCACCAACTCTATTTTTTATCCCTACTCTTATAATAAGCATTGTCGGTGATGATCGTGTGCCTGCCATCCTGCAATATAGGCCGTCCGATCTATATCTGACGGATAGGAAGGAAACTATGGCAATTTTGCAAAAAGATACCCACACCCCTCTCCACATTTGCAAATAAGGCCTTCCCTCGTTCATCCTTTTCCCCCACAAGATAAACTACTCATACAAATGCATCTTGATGTTCCATGCAACGCATGGGCATCTTGCTAGTTGTTGCAAAAAGCCCATGTGTGTGTGAGAGAGAGGGCGAGTGGAGGAGGACGGAGTGCATGTGTGACAAAGACACAAGGAGTGTGTGTGCGATAGGTATCAGCTTAAAATGAGGCGATAGTGTGTGTGTGCATGATCGAGAGGGCGTGTCTCAAGAAGGGAAGAAAAATCTACATAGATACAAGGAGCGGGAGAGAGACATGTATGCGACAGTGGAAGCACGAGTGTGCGGGTGTATAAACCTATCTAGAGGCTAGCTAGTCAATAAATGTTTGTGAGAGAAATACGAGTCGGGGTGCGAAAGCGAGAGTTTTGTGTGTGAGAGAGAGAGATGGTAGTCGGGAAGGGGAGTGGAAGCAGGAGTTGTGCGTGTGTGTCTGTGTGAGAGAGAGGAGACGGTAGTCGGGGTTGTCTGATCGGTAAACAAATGAATAATGTCAGTCTGGGATGGAGAAGAAAAGGAGACCGCAACAAATGTTGTGTCTACAGGAGAGATAGAGAGAGTAATTTTAGTGGTATGAGTCATATGTAGAGACATATAGGGTGTGTGAGAGAATCCCATAGAGAGAAAGACAAAGTGAAAGACGAGTGGAGACTGTGTGTTTGGCGGTGAAAAAGAAAGCTTAGGTACCGAGTGATACCAGAGAATAGTAGAGACGTGAGAGATAATGAAAACCGTGTAATTTATAATGATAGGGAGAGTGTGACACTTCTCAAGGGAGACGTCGAGAGACCATGTTTGCGAGGATAGGAGCAACATGAGGTGAGCGTGCGGGTGAGCTGGAGAAAAGAGAGTGATAGCTACCTGAAGGAGCATGCATGCGAGAGAGATGGGCGTGAAAGGAGTGAACAAAAAAGGGATTCAAATATTTGAATTCGAGACGATGATACATGTAATCCATACTCGAACCAAAATTGATCTATCAAACATGCATACTCATATGAATTCACGCACATCTATGTTATTTAATATATAGATATTACTGATACATACATTTTAGCAGAACATAATTTGGTTAATTTTTTTTGAATTCAACTTTAAGATTTCGAGATCTTTGTATGTGTAAATCATATTATACATATAAAGGAGCAGAATTCTTTGTTGTGCTTTTGAAAGTATATATAAAAAATGATGTATATAGAATGTAATTTCAATTGAAAATGGATCTCGCCCAAAAAAAATAGAATACAAATAGGATTCTAATTGAGTTGGAATGGTAAACGTGCACTCTGCAAAATTTGAACGAAGCGGGGAAAGTCGCAGTAACCGCCCGAAACCAAAATCTGCGAGATGGAAATCACTACTGCCTATCCCTGCCACGCAAAGCCTATATGATGGATTTCTATAGGTTTCGATAGGGGTAGGTTTGTAATTTCACCCAGACGTGACGTAACCGCCTCTCACCCGGATTCATACATGGTGGGCGCCAAAACACAGTGTGTCCTCGGCCAAAATCGACTCCCTCCTCGATTCATATTCATACACGGTGGGTGCCAAAAACAAACTCTCGTCGGCAAATTTCGGTGTATGCGAGATTACCGTCCTATCCCCAACCGACTAGTGTTTCTGTGATGTAGTAGAAATTTGAAATGGGGGCTAAGTTTGTAAATTTCCTCGCATTTGAGACAAGCGCGGCCTGAATACATGGTTCCCCCTTCCTCCCTACCTTCCTTTTCCCCATTCGTACTCCGTGGGCGCCAAAACACCCTCTCCACCCCACCCTCCTCCGTCCGCCGCCGTCCGCCACCCCATCCACCGCCGTCCCCCTCCACCATGCCGGAGCTAATACCCCGACGCCGCCATCCATTGCAAGAGATCGACCTCTCTCATCCACGGCTTCGGACCGGGATCCTTGCATCCCGTCCTCTCGCTTCATCCCTGCCATCGTCCACCTTGCTGGCGCCACTCCTACGACCGTCTCGTTGACCGCGCCCCGCCTCCACCATCTACCCTCCTAGATCTGCTTCCACGCCGTCGACAGCCATCGCTACCGCAGCACCGTCAAATTCTCAGCAGATGCGTACACGGCACCGCACCAGAGGCGGTACTCTTTCGTATCTGCTCAACTTATTTATCGCAGCAAGAAAATAGATCGCCACTGCTTTACTCTGATTTCTTGTCTTGGTTGCGAAGTTGCCTTTGTCCGGTTTGCACCTTCAGATCCGCCATGGCACGCTCAACACCATACTCGCAATGCTTATGGTTTTCCCTTTTATATTCCACACTAGTTAAATCACAGTAGACTAAATTTCAAAATTGGGCCAGTCGATTTTTCAGAGCTCGCGGAGTTCGCCGGTGCGATCGAAGGGGCTCGGGTGGGGATGGTGGTTGTGGGGGCGGTGGTGGGGCCTCGTCGAACGAAGAAAACTCGACGCGGGTGGGGGTGGGGGTGGGGGTGGCGGAGGAACACAGGCGGTGGGGACGGTGGTTCGGCCGGCGGCCCGTGCGGTGTTCTGTATGGGAAGCACAGTATGTTCCTTGTCAGGAAGGGGAGCAGGGACATCTGCAGTCAACAGCTGATAGAGCTGGCTTGTACGTGATCGATAGGCTTTCAATTACTAGCGGCAATACAACACCGTAATTTCCAGCCAGTTCCACTTTCCTAATTTATATATCCTGGTTATGGTGTACCCCTGTTATGTACACTATGATCTGCCTAGTTGTTGTGTGCTCTTGTTATCATGGTTTGGCAATAAACTCTCTATACAGTATATTATGAACCTATCATCTGCCAGCTATCCTTACTTCTGGAGCCTATTTTTTATGTACTTGTGCCAGATTATATAAATGCACGCACCATATAACATCACACATGAGCTCTCTCATCAGAATCCAGTGATAGCACACAAGTGTTTACAGGGGCGCCCCTATATTAGAATATCATCTGCATTACAAAGATAATCTCACAACTATTTATGTTTTCCTGGTTCTCAGATATTATACGCAATTACAGTGAATATCAGAATCCGTGCATCAGAAGAATATTGTGGAACACTGCAATGACTTACAAAATTGGCAGCAAGGCATTGAGTGCCATTCTGGAAGCAATGAAACTCGTGCGCTCCCCACCTGTTGATTCTTGTTCAGAATATCATCCTAATGACTATTCTAACCTCGAGGAGTCAAAGGCAGATGGCCTGTCCTGTTCACCCATCAAGGTGCCCGTTCTAATTTGGCAAGGTTTTATTGATTGCGCGTATCTTGCATATGTTGTCTTGCATTTCTTCTACTTTGTTGCACCGCCATATGCTTAGTGTACTCATCATATATGTCGAGATGCCATGCCCATCCATTATCAATACATATTCCATCTGTCATCGTACCATGTTTTTCCACTCAAATGTTGTTCTTGTGCATCAGACATAAAAAAGGAAGAGGGTGATTGCCGAACCTGAAGGAGCACCAGCAAAGTCCTTGAAAAACGTGGTGGTGCCGGAGAAATCAGACAGCATCCCACTTATATTGGCTGTACAACCAGTGACACGAAACGTAGGACCGACTCCAGCAGACTGTACCCATACTTCACTGGCCACACCACTAGCCCTACCACACAGGACCTGCACTCCAGCAAAAGGTATACCGATTTCATTTGCCATAGCACCAGCTGTACCACAGAAAAATCCCACTCCAGCAAAAAGTACAGCAAGTCCACCGGCCGAAGACCTATCCCAACTGCAGAGACGGCAAATTCCTGCAGATTGGAACCCCATTCCATTTATTCCCAGTTTAAAAGACAATGCTTTCAATGTTGTTAGGGACTACATGCATATATTCCCATCATGGGAAGATTATTGTGAAGACAAACACCATTTTCACATCTTCCTGTCCAACTTACGTGTAAGTGCCATTATTCATGGTTATTATTTTCCTATTTTCTACTGATTGAACACATCAATGATTTACATTACATTGTTGTAACTAGGCGAGGGTCAATCTGGATAGTCATGACGAGGAAAGCTTGCTTGTGATTTTCAAGGAAGCATTGCAGCAGTATCAGTGTTACCTGAGGAAATCACACTTTGATGGCAAGTCTATAAACGAATTTCCGGTGAAGTCTCCTGTGCTAAATTTAGAAGACATTGAATGGAAAAACCTTATTATGCACTGGTCTCGTTCCCAGGATGAGGTACTGTCTATGAAATCGCATGACAATTTGAACTTCTACTTTTCAGCATGTGCCTTACGGATCTTTTTTGCAGGAAATCTACTCGAAGAAGAATTCCGGTTTGACAAGAACGATAGGATATCGCAAATATGCTGCCCGCTGCTTTGCTCTTGTTAGTACCTGTTGTCCTGTATCACTGTACTTGCATACATACCTGGTTCATTATGTGACAGCAGTATGCATGATAGCTTGCTTATCAATTGTTCGCTCCAAATTATCTGATCTGTATGAATGGTTACATTAGTGTAGAATATATCCAATGCCAAATTTTTTTAGCTCTGCATTGTTCTTGTAAGTACATGCTGTCCTTTATCAGTGTACTTATAATGATAGGTAGTTGTTCATGTACCATCACTCTGCAGCTTATTTTCCTTTGCCCTTCATTTTCTACACATCAGATCTATATTTACTCTTACCATAAGGTTGGTACTGAAGAAGTTTAGTTGTGCATTGCTCTTGGCTGTACCTTTTGCCTGTATCGCTGCACTTACATTTATAGCTACTTGGTTATGTAGCATCACTCTTCATCTTATCTTAAATATTCTCCATTTTTTCATATATTATCACATCTATATTTACTCTTAACAAAATTTAGAATAAAGGCAATGCTTTTGAAGAAGATTCTGTGGTAAACTTCTTGAATTGCCCCCCCCCATCAGCATGGACAAGGCCTTTATAGAGCATGTCTTCACCAATAATGTAAGTTTGTCCATCTCAAGCCTTCAAACTTTGTTGTATATATCTGGTTAGGCATGACTGCAACAACTGTTTATTTCTGGTGTTTGCATCAAATTGCTTGTTTAAAGTTTATTATATGTAGTTCATAAACAAAAGTTCATCCTTTCTCAATTTAAGTTTTCAGTTGTACAACCAAGTTCCTTCTTCATACCATGTAAATTAAACTATACAGAGCAAGTGATCTTCTTTTGCACTGCATGTATGCTTCTGTTCTTCATCTGTAATCCAGTGGTGTGGTGAACCTACCCACTACAGCACAATGTCATATTCTGCAATGTCTTAACTATGAAAAATGTCATATCATTCTACTATTATTTAAACCGTTTCTTTACTTGCCAATCTGAAATGGTATAAATTGACAGCACACTAACCATTGATACTTATGAGTTCTTGATCTGCAATCCAGTGGTGTCCTGAAGCTGCCAACTCCTTCACAATGGCATTTCCTGCCATGTCTTGACCTGAACAATGTCATATTGTGTTAATGCAAATTTAAACTATGTCACTTTATTCGTCAGTAAGAAATGTGATGAATTGTGAGCACTGATACTTTTATGTGCAAAACCTGTCATCTGTCTGCTTGTTTATCTTTCAGAGTGAGGAAGATATAAGTGTTGAACAAGCGCAGTCTCATCATCTTGCTCAGTTGCTTGCGCTGCAGCTCCCCAGCAGGGCTAACCTTTCTTGAACTCTATTGAAGTGATGTCGGTTTTGTGTATTATTTTGTCGGCGTGTTTATTTGCACTGGTGGTGATCTTTGATGCCCAGTGTATGTAATCTGCTGTCTGCTTGTGCTTTATTATCATAATGGCGAACTTTGATGCCCAGTGGATGTAATATGCCATAATTTCTTTATTGTATAGTATAGGTTTTTTCTTATTCACGATGCTGCAGTTATTTTACTGTATATATATCCTGTCTTCGCAGTAAACCGGCCAAACTGTAAAATTACGGTACATAATCGGGCCGTCATGCAATCACAATGTAGGTTGGGCCTGAAACGTGTCGATCAGCTCACGGGCCGGCAGCAGCCCAAAATGAACCCCGACCCATGATTGTGCGAATCAAATCACGGGCTTTTAACAGGCCGAAAAATTGTCTCGGTCCTTGTTTGGCCCAATCAGATATCGGCTACGAGCGGGCCGGATGCAAACCGGGCCGTAGTTAGGCCCAACTATATGACGAGCTTTTAACAGGCTAAAATTAATATAGGGCCGAAATGTTAAACGGGCCCTTAACAGGCCAAAACTAATATCAGGCCGAATTACTAAGTGGGCCTTTAGCAAGTGGGCCCAAAAGCATAGTGTCCAGTTGACGGGCCGAATCTGATATGGCCATAATTAGGCCCAAAACCTCTTAAAGGGTCGGACCTGATCTGGGCCGTAATTTGGCCCAGAACGTGGTAGGCTTTTAACGGGCCGGATCTCATATGGGCCACTGTTAGGCCCGGAGCATGGCAGGCCATTAATAGACCGGATCAAATATGGGCCGGCATTTGGCCCAAAACATGGCAGCCAGTTAACGGGCTGGCCTACTAGGGTCCTCAAAATCTTGTGGGCCTACAGCTGGGCCGGCCCATTAATGTCGGCGAAATCTCGTGGGCCTTTAGATGGGCCGTCCCATTATGATCCGCAAGAATTTTTTGGGCCTTTACCTGGGCCGGCCTATTATGTCACACAAAAATCTTGTGGGCCTTTACCTGGGCCGACCCATTATGGCCCACGAAATCTTGTGGGCCTTTAGCTGGGCCAGCCCATTATGGTCCGCAAAATCTCGTGGGCCTTTAGCCGGGCCGGCCCATTATGGTCCGCAAAATCTTGTGGGCCTTTAGTTGGGCCAGCCCATTTAAACTTGTTGGGCCATGCCACGTGTCGACGTATCATAGGCGCCTTTTGTCCAGTGAGTGGATGACATCTGTCCCGACGATGAGCCGACACGTGTTTCCTCTAGCCAATGATAATTTTACACATGGAAAATCCCCATTGGTCGGGCTGTTAACGGGTTATCGGATCCAAAACCCGACCCGATAGCTTAACGATCTTCCCTTACGGTGGATGCCACGTGTCGGTCACCCTTGACGAAAGCACTTCTGTGACGCGCGGTTTATCGTCATGGAAGTGGACACTTCCGTGATGATAATTTTGGTAATGTCATGGAACACTTCTACGACAGCACATGTATGACTATCTTGATTCTGTCATAAATTTGTCATGGATGTACATGCATGACAAAAAAAGCGACCTACTGTGACAAACACGTATCATCATAGAAGTGTATTTTTTTGTAGTGTCCCTCTAGACATCTAAATGATCACGTGATTCAAATCAACTAAACCATGTCCGATCATCACGTGAGATGGAGTAGTTTTCAATGGTAAACATCACTATGTTGATCATATCTACTATATGATTCACGCTCGACCTTTCGGTCTCCAGTGTTCCGAGGCCATATCTGCATATGCTAGGCTCGTCAAGTTTAACCCAAGTATTTCTGCTTGTGCAAAACTGGCTTGCACCCGTTGTATGTGAACGTAGAGCTTATCACACCCGATCATCACGTGGTGTCTCAGCACGACGAACTTTGGCAACGGTGCATACTCAGGGAGAACACTTGTACCTTGAAATTTAGTGAGAGATCATCTTATAATGCTACCGCCGAACTAAGAAAAATAAGACGCATAAAGGATAAACATCACATGTAATCAAAATATGTGACATGATATGGCCATGATCATCTTGCGCCTTTGATCTCCATCTCCAAAGTACCGTCATGATCTCTATCACCACCGGCATGACACCATGATCTCCATCATCTTGATCTCTATCAACATGTCATCACATGGTCGTCTCACCAACTATTGCTCTTGCAACTATTGCTATCGCATAGCGATAAAGTAAAGCAATTATTTGCCTCTTGCATCTTATGCAATAAAGAGACAACCATAAGGCTTCTGCCAGTCGCCGATAACTTCAACAAAACATGATCATCTCATACAATAATTTATATCTCATCACGTCTTGACCATATCACATCACAGCATGCCCTGCAAAAACAAGTTAAAGTCCTCTACTTTGTTGTTGCAAGTTTTACGTGGATGCTACGGGCTGAGAAAGAACCGTTCTTACCTACGCATCAAAAACCACAATGCAGTATAGTGATTGCTTTTTGATCTTCAGAAAGAACCCTGTTCATTGAATGCGATTCAACTAAAGCTAGAGAAACAAACACCCACTAGCCACCTGTGTGCGAAGCACGTCGGTAGAACCAGTCACGCGTAAGCGAACGCGTAATGTCAGTCTGGGCCGCTTCATCCAACAATGCCGCTGAATCAAGAATCAACTAGTGACGACAAGCAATATGTATATACCGACGCCCACAACTCCTTTGTGTTCTACTCATAGATATAACATCTACGCACAGACCTGACTCTGATGCCACTGTTGGGAAACGCAATAATTTCAAAAAAAATCCTATGTGAAGGAAATATGCCCTAGAGGCAATAATAAAGTTATTATTTATTTCCTTATATCATTATAAATGTTTATTATTCATGCTAGAATTTTATTAACCGGAAACATAATACATGTGTGAATACATAGACAAATAGAGTGTCACTAGTATGCCTCTACTTGACTAGCTCGTTGATCAAAGATGGTTATGTTTCCTAACCATAGACATGAGTTGTCATTTCATTAACGGGATCACATCATTAGGAGAATGATGTGATTGACTTGACCCATTCCGTTAGCTTAGCACTTGATCGTTTAGTTTGTTGCTATTGCTTTCTTCATGACTTATACATGTTCCTATGACTATGAGATTATGCAACTCCTGTTTACCGGAGGAACACTTTGTGTGCCACCAAACGTCACAACGTAACTGGGTGATTATAAAGGTGCTCTACAGGTGTCTCCGAAGGTACTTGTTGGGTTGGTGTATTTCGAGATTAGGATTTGTCACTCCGATTGTCGAAGAGGTATCTCTGGGCCCACTCGGTAATGCACATCACTATAAGCCTTGCAAGCATTGCAGCTAATGAGTTAGTTGCGGGATGATGTATTACAGAACGAGTAAAGAGACTTGCCGGTAACGAGATTGAACTAGGTATTGAGATACCGACGATCGAATCTCGGGCAAGTAACATACCGATGACAAAGGGAACAACGTATGTTGTTATGCGGTTTGTCCGATAAAGATCTTCGTAGAATATGTGGGAGCTAATATGAGCATCCAGGTTCCGCTATTGGTTATTAACCGGAGACGTGTCTCGATCATGTCTACCTAGTTCTCAAACCCGTAGGGTCCGCACGCTTAAAGTTCGATGACGGTTACATTATGAGTTTATGTGTTTTTTATGTATCGAAGGAGTTCAGAGTCCCGGATGAGATCGGGGACATGACGAGGAGTCTCGAAATGGTCGAGACGTAAAGATCGATATATTGGATGATTATATTCGGACATCGGAAAGGTTCCGAGTGATTCGGGTATTTTCGGGAGTACTGGGGAGTTACGGGAATTTGTATTGGGCCTTAATGGGCCATACGGGAAAGGAGAGAAAGGCCTCAAAGGGTGGCCGCACCCCTCCCCATGGGTTGGTCTGGATTGGACTAGGGAGGGGGTGCCCCCTTCCTTCCTTCTCCTTTTCCCTTACCTTTCCTTCTCTCCTACTCCTACTACTTGGAAGGGATCCTAGTTCTACTAGGAAAGGGGGAATCCTACTCCCGGTGGGAGTAGGACTCCCCTAGGGCGCGCCATAGAGAGGGCCGGCCCCTCCCCTCCTCCACCCCTCTATATACGTGGCCAGGGGGCACCCCATAGAGACAACAACTGATCTCTTGATCTCTTAGCCGTGTGCGGTGCCCCCCTCCACCATAATCCACCTCGATCATATCGTAGCGGTGCTTAGGCGAAGCCTGCGTTGGTAGAACATCATCATCGTCACCATGCCGTCGTGCTGACCAAACTCTCCCTCAACACTTGGCTAGATCAGAGTTCGAGGGACGTCATCGAGTTGAACGTGTGCAGAACTCGAAGGTGCCGTGCGTTCGGTACTTGATCGGTCGGATCGTGAAGACGTACGACTACATCAACCGTGTTGTGCTAACGCTTCCACTTTCGGTCTACGAGGGTACGTGGACAACACTCTCCCCTCTCATTGCTATGCATCACCATGATCTTGCATGTGCGTAGGAAATTTTTGAAATTACTACGTTCCCCAACACTACGCACACGCAAGATCATGGTGATGCATAGCAACGAGAGGGGAGAGTTTCATCCACGTACCCTCATAGACCATAAGAGGAAGCGTCATGAGAACGCGGTTGATGTAGTGGTACGTCTTCACGATCCGACTGATCCAAGTACCGAACGTACGTCACCTCCGAGTTCAGCACATGTTCAGCTCGGTGACGTCCTACGAACTCCGATCCAGCAGAGCTTCAAGAGAGAGTTCCGTCATCACGACGGCGTGATGATGGTGATGATGATGCTACCGACGCAGGGCTTCACCTAAGCACCGCTAAGATATGACCGAGGTGGATTATGGTGGAGGGGGCACCGCACACGGCTTGGAACAATCAACTTGTGTGTCCATGGGGTGCCCCTGCCCCCGTATATAAAGGAGGGACGAGGAGGAGGGTCGGCCCTCTACTATGGCGCGCCCTGGGGAGTCCTACTCCCGCCGGGAGTAGGATTCCCCCCTTCCATATAGTAGGAGTAGGAGAGAAGGAAAAGGGAAAAGAGAAGAGAAGGAAGGAGGGGGCGCAGCCCCTCCCCCTAGTCCAATTCGGACTATGCCTTGATGGCGCTGATGTCTACTACACAACCTTCTTCTTGTAGACGTTGTTGGGCCTCTAAGTGCAGAGGTTTGTAGGACAGTAGCAAATTTCCCTTAAGTGGATGACCTAAGGTTTATCAATCTGTGGGAGGCATAGGATGAAGATGGTCTCTCTCAAGGAACCCTGGAACCAAATAACAAAGAGTCTCTTGTGTCCCCAACACACCCAATACGATGGTAAATTGTATAGGTGCACTAATTCGGTGAAGAGATGGTGCTACAAGTGCAATATGGATGGTAGATATAGGTTTTTGTAATCTGAAAATATAAAAACAGCAAGGTAACGAATGATAAAAGTGAGCGTAAACGGTATTGCAATGCGTTGAAACAAGGCCTAGGGTTCATACTTTCACTAGTGCAAGTTCTCTCAACAATAATAACATAATTGGATCATATAACTATCCCTCAACATGCAACAAAGACTCACTCCAAAGTCACTAATAGCGGAGAACAAACGAAGAGATTATGGTAGGGTACAAAACCACCTCAAAGTATCATTTCTGATCAATCTATTCAAGAGTCCGTACTAGAATAACACCTTAAGACGCAAATCAACCAAAACCCTAATGTCACATAGATACTCCAATGTCACCTCAAGTATCCGTGGGTATGATTATACGATATGCATCACACAATCTCAGATTCATCTATTCAAACCAACACAAAGTACTTCAAAGAGTGCCCCAAAGTTTCTATCGAAGAGTCAAGTCAAAAACGTGTGCCAACCCCTATGCATAGGTTCATGGGCGGAACCCACAAGTTGATCACCAAAACATACATCAAGTGGATCAATAGAATACCCCATTGTCACCATGGGTATCCCACGCAAGACATACATCAAGTGTTCTCAAATACTTAAAGACTCAATCCGATAAGATAACTTCAAAGGGAAAACTCAATCCGTTACAAGAGAGTAGAGGGGGAGAAACATCATAAGATCCAACTATAATAGCAAAGCTCGCGATGCATCAAGATCGTTTCACCTCAAGAACATGAGAGAGAGATCAAAGACATAGCTACTGGTACATACCCTCAGCCCCGAGGGTGAACTACTCCCTCCTCGTCATGGAGAGCCCCGGGATGATGAAGATGGCCACCGGTGAGGGTTCCCCTCTCCGGAAGGGTGCCACAATAAGGTCCCGGTTGGTTTTTGGTGGCTACAGAGGCTTGCGGCGGCGGAACTCCCAATCTATTTGCTACCTCTTGAGCACTGCGTTGGTTTTCTCTTGAAGAGGAAAGGGTGATGCAGCAAAGTAGCGTAAGTATTTCCCTAAGTTTTTGAGAACCAAGGTATCAATCCAGTAGGAGGCTACGCGCGAGTCCCTCGCACCTACACAAAACAAATAAATCCTCGCAACCAACGCGATAAGGGGTTGTCAATCCCTACACGGTCACTTACGAGAGTGAGATCTGATAGATATGATAAGATAATATTTTTTTGTATTTTTATGATAAAGATGCAAAGTAAAATAAAAGGCAATAAAAATAGCTAAGTGTTGGAAGATTAATACATGATGGAAGATAGACCCGGGGGCCATAGGTTTCACTAGTGGCTTCTCTCAAGAGCATAAGTATTTTACGGTGGGTGAACAAATTACTATTGAGCAATTGACAGAATTGAGCATAGTTATGAGAATATCTAGGTATGATCATGTATATAGGCATCACGTCCGAGATAAGTAGACCGACTCCTGCCTGCATCTACTACTATTACTCCACACATCGACCGCTATCCAGCATGCATCTAGAGTATTAAGTTCATAAGAACAGAGTAACGCTTTAAGCAAAATGACATGATGTAGAGGGATAAATTCATGCAATATGATAAAAACCCCATCTTGTTATCCTCGATGGCAACAATACAATACATGCCTTGCTGCCCCTACTGTCAATGGGAAAGGACACCGCAAGATTGAACCCAAAGCTAAGCACTTCTCCCATTGCAAGAAAGATCAATCTAGTAGGCCAAACCAAACTGATAATTCAAAGAGACTTGCAAAGATAACCAATCATACATAAAAGAATTCAGATAAGATTCAAATATTGTTCATAGATAAACTTGATCATAAACCCACAATTCATCGGTCTCAACAAACACACCCCAAAAGAAGATTACATCAAATAGATCTCCATGAGAGAGGGGGAGAACATTGTATGGAGATCCAAAAAGAGAGAAGAAGCCATCTGGCTAATAACTATGGAATCGAAGGTCTGAGGTAAACTACTCACACATCATCGGAGAGGCTATGGTGTTGATGTAGAAGCCCTCCGTGATTGATGCCCCCTCCGGCGGAGCTCTGGAACAAGCCCCAAGATGGAATCTCGTGGATACAGAAAGTTACAGCGGTGGAATTAGGGTTTTGGCTCCGTATCTGATCGTTTGGGGGTACGTAGATATATGTAGGAGGAAGGAGTACGTCCGTGGAGCAACAGGGGGCCCATGAGGGTGGAGGGCGCGCCTGGGGGTAGGATCGCCCCCCTACCTCATGGCTTCCCTGTTGGTTGCTTGACGTTGGGTCCAAGTCTCCTGGATCATGTTCGTTCCGAAAATCACATTCCCGAAGGTTTCATTCCGTTTGGACTCCGTTTGATATTCTTTTTCTACGAAACTCTGAAATAGGCAAAAAAAACATCAATTCTGGGCTGGGCCTCCGGTTAATAAGTTAGTCCCAAAAATAATATAAAAGTGAATAATAAAGCCCAATAATCTCCAAAACAGAAGATAATATAGCATGGAGCAATCAAAAATTATAGATACGTTGGAGACGTATCACTATTCTGTTCCCTGAAGTTTTTAGGGTATATGGATATATATAGGAGGAAGAAGTACGCCGGTGGATCTCCGGGCTGTCCACGAGGCAGGGGCGCGCCCCCCACCCTTGTGGGCAGCCCGGGACTCTTCTGGTCCATCTCAGATAATTCGTGGGCTTCTTCTGGTCCAAAAATAAGTTCTGTGAAGTTTTAGGTCAATTGGACTCTGTTTGATTTTCCTTTTCTGCGATACTCTAAAACAAGGAAAAAACAGAAACTGGCACTGGGCTCTAGGTTAATAGGTTAGTCCCAAAAATCATATAAAATAGCATACAAATGCATATAAAACATCCAAGGTTGATAATATAATAGCATCGAACAATCAAAAATTATAGATACGTTGGAGACGTATCAGCATCCCCAAGCTTAATTCCTACTCGTCCTCAAGTAGGTAAATGATAAAAACAGAATTTTTGATGTGGAATGCTACCTAACATATTTATCCATGTAATTCTCTTTATTGTAGCATGAATGTTCAGATCCATAAGATTCAAGACAAAAGTTTAATATTGACACGAAAACAATAATACTTCAAGCATACTAACAAAGCAATCATGTCTTCTCAAAATAACATGGCCAAAGAAAGTTATCCCTACAAAATCATATAGTCTAGCTATGCTCTATCTTCACCACACAAAATATTTAAATCATACACAACCCCGATCACAAGCCAAGCAATTGTTTCATACTTTTGATGTTCTCAAACCTTTTCAATCTTCACGCAATACATGAGTGTGAGCCATGGACATATCACTATAGGTGGAATAGAATGGTGGTTGTGGAGAAGACAAAAAGGAGAAGATAGTCTCACATCAACTAGGCATATCAACGAGCTATGGAGATGCCCATCAATAGATATCAATGTGAGTAAGTAGGGATTGCCATGCAATGGATGCACTAGAGCTATAAGTGTATGAAAGCTCAACAAAAAAAACTAAGTGGGTGTGCATCCAACTCGCTTGCTCATGAAGACCTAGGGCATTTTGAGGAAGCCCATCATTGGAATATGCAAGTAAAGTTCTATAATGAAAGATTCCCACTAGTATATGAAAGTAACAACATAGGAGACTCTCTATCATGAAGATCATGGTGCTACTTTGAAGCACAGGTGTGGTAAAAGGATAGTAGCATTGTCCCTTCTCTCTTTTTCTCTCATTTTTTTTTGTTTTTTCTTTGCCTTCTCCTTTTTTGGCCTCTTTTTTCTCTTCTTTTTTTCGTCTGGAGTCTCATCCCGACTTGTGGGGGAATCATAGTCTCCATCATCCTTTCCTCACTGGGACAATGCTCTAATAATGATGATCATCACACTTTTATTTACTTACAATTCAAGAATTACAACTCGATACTTAGAACAAAATATGACTCTATATGAATGCCTCCGGCGGTGTACCAGGATGTGCCATGACTCATGAGTGACATGTATGAAAGAATTATGAACGGTGTCTTTGCCACAAATACAATGTCAACTACATGATCATGCAAAGAAATATGACAATGATGGAGCGTGTCATAATAAACGGAACGGTGGAAAGTTGCATGGCAATATATCTTGGAATGGCTATGGAAATGCCATGATAGGTAGGTATGGTGGCTGTTTTTAGGAAGGTATATGGTGGGTGTATGATACCGGCGAAAAGTGCGTGGTATTAGAGAGGCTAGCAATAGTGGAAGGGCGAGAGTGCGTATAATCCATGGATTCAACATTAATCATAAAGAACTCATATACTTATTGCAAAAAACGATTGGTTATCGAAACAAAGTACTACACGCATGCTCCTAGGGGGATAGATTGGTAGGAAAAGACCATCGCTCGTCCCCGACCGCCACTCATAAGGAGGACAATCAATAAATAAATCATGCTCCGACATCATCACATAATGGTTCACCATACATGCATGCTACGGGAATCACAAACTTTAACACAAGTATCTCTCAAATTCATAACTACCCCACTAGCATGACTCTAATATCACCACCTTCATATCTCAAAACAGTCATAAAGAATCAAACTTATCATAGTATTCAATGCACTTTATATGATAGTTTTTAATATACCCATCTTGGATGCCCATCATATTAGGACTAAATTCATAACCAAAGCAAATTACCATACTGTTTAGGACTCTCAAAATAATATAAGTGAAGCACGAGAGTTCATCTATTTCTTCAAAATAAAACTACAGTCGTGCTCTAAAAGATATAAGTGAAGCACTAGAGCAAACGATAAACTACTCCGAAAGATATAAGTGAAGATCCATGAGTAGTCAAATAATTATGAAACTATGTGAAGACTCTCTAACATTTAAGAATTTTAGATGTTGGTATGTTATTCAAACAACAAGAAAAACAAAAGAAAATAAAATGATGCTCCAACAAAACACATATCATGTGGTGAATAAAAATATAGCTCCAAGTAAAGTTACCGATTAACGAAGACGAAAGAGGGATGCCATCCGGAGCATCCCCAAGCTTAGGCTTTTGGTTGTCCTTGAATATTACCTTGGGGTGCCTTGGGCATCCCCAAGCTTAGGCTCTTGCCACTCCTTATTCCATAGTCCATCGAATATTTTCCCAAAACTTGAAAACTTCACAACACAAAACTTAATAGAAGATCTCGTGAGCTCCGTTAGCGAAAGAAAACAAAACACCACCTCAAGGTACTGTAAAGAACTCATTACTTATTTATACTGGTGTTAAATCTACCGTATTCTAACTTCTCTATGGTTTATAAACTATTTTACTAGCCATAGATTCATCAAAACAAGCAAACTACACATAGAAAACAGAATCTGTCAAAAACAGAAGTCTGTAGTAATCTGCATCAAAAGCAAACTTCTGGAACTCATAAAAATCTGTCAAAATAGGAAGACCTAGATAATTTTATTATTGATCTACTGCAATTGGAATCAGTATTTTATCACTTTCGGGTGATTTTTAACAATTGTTTTTGTGAGCAGAAAGTTTCTGTCTTTTTCAGCAAGATCAAATAATTATCATCCAAGGAGATCCTATAGGTCTTACTTGGCACAAACACTAATTAAAACATAAAACCACATCTAACCAGAGGCTAGATGGTTTATTTATTACTAAACAGAATCAAAAAGCACGAAACTAAAATAAAATTGGGTTGCCTCCCAACAAGCGCTATCATTTAACGCCCCTAGCTAGGCATGATGATTTCAATGATGCTCACATAAAAGATAAGAATTGAAACATAAAGAGAGGATCATGAAGAGTATGACTAGCACATTTAAGTCTAACCCATTTCCTATGCATAGGAATTTTGTGAGCAAACAACTTATGGGAACAATTATCAACTAGCATAGGCAGGCAAAACAAGCATAACTTCAAAACTTTAAGCACATAGAGAGGAAACTTGATATTATTGCAATTCCTACAAGCATATGTTCCTCCATCATAATAATTTTCAGTAGAATCATGAATGAATTCAACAATATAACCATCATATAAAGCATTCTTTTCATGATCTACTTGCATAGAAATTTTATTACTCTCCACATAAGCAAAATTCTTCTCTTTCAGGATAGTGGGAGTATCATAAGAGACTTGAATACTATAAGTTGTTTCCACATTAAAAGAGTAATATTTAGAAAAAGGAGAATCATAATCATGAAAAGTTTTATAAATATAGTCATCACTACTTTTTATAGCATACGTTTCATCACAATAATCATCATAACTAGCAACTTTGTTCTCATCATAATCAATTGAAACCTCTTCCAAGATAGTGGAATCATTACTAAATAAAGTCATGACCTCTCCAAATCCACTTTCATATTCATCACAATAAGATTCAAAAACCTCCAGAATAGTGGGATCATTACTTCCTGAAGTTGACACTCTTCCAAACCCATTTTCATCAATATAATCATCATAAGTCGGAGGTGTAGCGACCCGACCTCAGATGGTCAAGTCTCTGTGCTTCAGTGTCATCCCTGGATCGGTAATGCTGACACACACAGTACTCGAAGGATTTATAACAGAGTAGCAATCACACACTATTACATCGAATGTCTCCAAAGAGAACTTATTACAATAATATGGCTTAAGGCCATCTAATGCGATAACAGCGGAAGGCTTGGAAGATAAGGTGAATCCATCAACTCCAACGGCATAGCTAAGCTGCACGGCAACGACCTAACGAACCTTACTCCTCGTCTGAAAAGTCTGCAACATAATACGTTGCAGCCCGAAAATGGGTCATCACATGGAATATGCTGGCAATATAACACAGTAGAGCAGAAACAGAATAATGCTATCACTACATGCATATATGGCTGGTGGAAAGCTGTATGGTTGTAGTTTTGCGAAAAGCCAATTTTTCCCTACAACAACGGAATAGATTTTAATTTTACTATCATGGTGGTTGAAACATCATTGAGAAGGTATCCCCAACTCAATCCCAATTAAAGTGAATTAACATCCCAACAGTATTAATTAAGCATGGTGAGATACATGTGATAACCCAAGTACTAGATACTCAAGAATTGTCCATAACCGGGGACACGGCTAACCATGATTAGATTGTACACTCTGCAGAGGTTTGCGCACTTTTCCCCACAAGACTCGATCGCCTCCGTTGGATTTCTCGCACTACATGGTGTTTGAGAAACGGATGACTGAGACACAGTCTTTCAGAAACGTTAACTCTCTACTCTAGGTAGACCATACCAAACCTACAAAACCCACTACCTGCTGATCTACCTCTTCAAGAGCTTCATGTAACTTACTCAACTATGCTAGAGCCCATAATAGCTTGTGGCTGCACACGGAAGTTTCTAGCATGAATCATCTCAGTTCCCTTTGAGCCTGGGTGGCGGTCCATAGGAAGATCACACGGGTACCCCGGGATTTCCAAAAAAACAGACAACACTGGGTTCCCCAGGTGCCTCAATCCACCCAGTTGTTTGATTAAGTAGCCACCTTAAGTTGAACTATTAATTAACAATCTCACATCTGACATGAATTTCACTCAAACCCAAACCACGTCTACGAGCATAGCATAGCAAATAAGCAATACGTAGAAGTAACTCCCAAGGGTTTGAATGTAACAGGGCAATAGGTTCTACCTCAGCAACTACTTCCCAATCCACAAGTTAATGACATCCTAATCATGCAATGTTTGAGGATTGGAACTAATGCATAAAAACTGGGTAATAATGAGATATGATCAAAGTGTTACTTGCCTTGCTAATGACCCGCGAATCCTAGAGACTCGTAGTAACACGCTTCGCACTCCGGAAATTCTATCGCAAGAAAACAATAACATACATAAGTAACAAGCAACGATGCACAAGAAAAACTCAAATAAGAGAGGTTGACCAGAAAGTTCAAATTAAGAACTCCGGTTCGCAAAAAGAATCAAATCAAACGGAGCAACGAAACTCAAACGGCGAAAGAAAGAAGCTTCGTTTACTAATCTGGAACTAGGTCAAATTTACAGTAGCAAAACTTGTTTGAGTTGGTTAAACGGAAAGATGGTTTCGAGACGAAACTCCAGGCGCTTGAATCGCCTGATTCCGTTAAATGAGCGAAAAGATAAACAAAAACTAAGATCGGATCAGAAATCACGATCAGAAAAATCGCAGAATAAATCCGATAAAAGAAAACTCATGAACAGACTAACGAACGAGCGTTCGTTAGTTGTTTCTAACGGGCGAGAACCGTTCGTTAAACGAACGTACGGACGAACGTCCGCTAACTGGAAGAACCGAGAAAAATCGGCGAATCCGAAAAAAAACGGATCTAGGGTTTTCAAAAAAAAAACCGAACGGTTTTTATAAAAAAAGGCGGCGGGGCGTGGTGACTACCTCCGGCGAGAGGGCTCCGGCGAGGCGGGGTAGCGGCTTGCGAGGGCGGC